>NC_134415.1:28403344-28570844 GCF_030867145.1 Opisthocomus hoazin
TTAGGTTGCCTTTGAACAGCTGGGATTGAGGTTCTCGGATACTAACACCTTGGTCAAATTTCAGTGACTATTTCTAAGACTGCTGACAAAGCATGTATTCTCCCAAGAGATGACCTGTTGTCTTACCAAATTGAAATCCTGCTTAAAAATTTCAAGGAAAAACAAGAATTGTTAACCTCTCTAAAATGATAAATTGCCTTTCAATTTTTAGAAATCCAGAACATTTTTTTAGCATTTTCAGTTTTCAAAGAGAGCCTATGGAAGAAACACAACCTGGGAAATTTCAACCTGAATGCCTGAAGACTGGTAACATGGTAAGAAACTGGAGAACACCATCCCGCAAGGAATAGAACCTGATAACATGAAATTACAGATACTGTACGTGCACTGGCTGCTACAGAAAAAGCCACATTCACTAGTTGGGTGTATGGAAGGTTTTACTAGATTCAACGTGACTTTAGCTTCACTATTTAAGCTGAAAGAATCTAAAATGTGGGTAAGGAAGGTGCATTGTTGGTGAAGTGATCCTCCTCCGATGACTTTTGGACAGAATAGACCAGAGCAGTCTTCATTTCCACAGACAAAAATTTCAGCCACTTGCTTAGCTATTATACAGTATTGTAAATAAAACATTTGTTAAAATGAGCCTTTCCTTACCCATCTAGAACCAAGCAACAATTACACATACATACACGCATACCTACACATATGTTTTGCTAAGCATTGGCAGCCAGTCACTCGGGTAAGGAGCTAACATAATAGGTGTTACTGTTTAAAATAATTGCCAGTGAAGAAGAATAGGTCGATTATCTGTGTTTACATGTGTATTCTGAACCCCCAAAAGCTTCATCAAGCTGTTCACATAAATACGGTTAATATCAAAACATCAGTGAATAAAAATGGATGCAGCAGAGCTTCGGACTCTGCAGCAAATGAAGCATGGTAAGTTCACGGCACCTTGCTCACAGGTGAGCGTTCTAAATATGTGGGTTTAAGGATGCATCAATTTGATGAGTATACAGTGGATAAAGCTGGAAGCACTCCTAGGAACGTGGGTTGCTCCTGGCTATTTACACAGACAGGTACTCCATGTTCCCGTAAAACAAAATTAAGTAGTATCAGGACTGCAAATATGACATTTTTGTTGTATTTCTTCTAATTGAGAGAGTTTAGCTGACTGTCCAGTTTAGACAATTGTAATTTCCTGTGTATAATGAACATTTGCTTAAGTCTTTAGAAAAAATGAACTGAATGGAGCTTTGAACCTCTCTCTCTCCCTTATTACGGTTTTCAGGGCTCATTTGAGAGATGTATATTGGAGTCATACAGGTATGTGGATTATCCGGTATCTCTCTGTTCCTACAGCCAAAGTCAGCACTGAAAACCAATCAGTAAGAAAATCGTTTGAAAAAGCATGCCCCCTCGTGCTGTTACATGGTATGAGACTTCAGTTTTTAAAGAGTAGCTGAGTAGGTAAGTCCACAAATACCTACCTGAAGAAGGCATTTGAACATTCCTTCATTAGAAGGCAACCTGATGGATGTCAAATGCATGCAGAGAAGATTGCATGGCCGAGATGCCGTGAATTTTTACCCACGAACAGGTAACTAAATGCTAGGCAGGTCACCTGCTTATGCAGTGGATTTGATTATTTGTCACTGGCTGTCCTTCAGCCTTTCAGAAAGACATCCAGATCTGGTATTACAAACTTGCAGCAAGAGTCAAACTCAGGAAGAAGGTGTTACGTGGGGTTATTTTGCTGGTACTATACTGAGGGTCAGGCCAAATAACAGTGGCCCTTTTAGCTCACAGAAGTAAAAAATCTTTTTGGTGTTCCAGTGCTGGCTTCTCATACAGAATATAAAGTTTCTGTCTCTAAACCTTCCGTTGTAATCGAAACAAGGAACCACAAAGCAAGCATTAAAATGCTTGAGCATATTCAACATTGATGGGCTGAAAAATGTCAGAAGGAGCATAGAGAACAAAATAACTGAGTATATAAATTTTTTTCATATATTACTTTCAGAATTTGTTTTGTTCTTATATTCAGGAAATTATTTTCTAATATCCATGCTCTTCAGTCCCCTCTACGACCTTTAGAAACAAACCCAGACTGATGAACAGTCCTTGACAAATGAACAAAAAGTATAAAAAAAGTATAAATCAATTAATGTTTCAGGTAAACATCTATGTTACAACCTGGGTCTTCATTATTTCTTACCTGGCAGTAAATACAGCTAGTTATTGGACCTTCAGCCTGCTGTGCAGTGGTGTCTGCTTACACAGCAGCCCAACATAAATGAAGCTGTGCTAACTTACTACGATCTAACCCTATTTGTCTAGCATAGATTGCAGTCTTAGGGACGATACTTGATTACTAGCTACATCCAGTTCATAATTAGAATCTGACACAATACAGAAACGTTGACAACTTCAGCTGAATGACTTAAATGATGAACACAGTTGCATACATTGCACACAAACTCAAGGGATTTTCAAATCAAACTGGAGCCTGCAGCAGTGGCATTCTTCCACTGTCCTGAACGCAAAAAAGCCTAAGCTTTCACAATAGACATGTACTAGCAAACAGCCCCACTCTGTGGACACAGCATGTACTAGTAAAATAACACGCAAATTTGCTGTACTTGAGCTGTCTCGTCTCACCCAGCTCTGCCAGGATGCACTGAAAATGATCAGGTTGTGAATAATTTAACACTGATTTTCATACTAAATTTGTCTAGAGTATTGGGAAGAGGAAGAACTTTTCAAAAAGATGGTAGATTTGGAATTTTTTTATATTTTTTTTTTTTAGTTGATCAGAGAAAAAAATCAACTGCAGAAATTCTCAAAGAAAAGCTTATCAGTGGCATATGGTCCTGGCAGCCCTTTGGGGAGCAGAACTCAGTAGAGCTTTGTAGCAGGATTAGTGGGCATCCCACACTTGGTAACTGAGAAAAAAGGCTATGCCAGAGCATAACAGTAATCTCCCAGAGACTTGTTGAACATGAAGATTTTTAAGACTTATTCTCTGAAAATTAAGGTTTTAAGATTCTTCCAAGGATTCAGCAGACTTGGATACATAGCTCTTTACAGGACATTGCAGAATCTTTCTTCCCCTTCTAACGAGCTGCTTCTGACCTCATCCTGGATCTATCATCTTCCTTTTGTTCTATTTTAAGACGGGAAAAACAGGCCTTTATAGAAATTTCTGCCTTTTATTTGGCTGTGGGGTGGAGCTGCTCTGGGCACAGAGAACATCCTTGGTAGCCACCCACTGTGTAGCACTGCATCTGGAGCTGCAAAGAAAGGTTGTTTCCCAATTTGCAAGCAACAACCGTATGTTCAGGAATGAAGAAACGCATACTCCACCTAGTCCCATGAGCTTCCTCTCTCCCTTGTGGCCTATTTAAAGTTATTCTAGTACTCTTTATTGAACTCTAGCTATTAAGTGAATACCTTCAAACTTTAGGTCCTTCAAGCTAAGTAATTGTAAGCAAAGCTGGGGAAAAACTGAGCATGCACTAACCGTTGTTTCTACCGACTCATAGGATCATTTCCCAGAGTGACTATATTGGTGAGACTCCAAGGCTCCTCCCTTTCGAGCAGATGGTAGAAAATTCTTCATTTGGCATTATTACTGTATCACACCAGCAATCAGGATGACAGTTTACGGAAAGATATAGAGACAAAATCCCTGTCACCATGTTCTCACGTTTTGTGAGAAAATAGTTAAAAAAAACAGATGGGGACTTTAAATTGCCGAGGGGCTCTCCTTCCTCTCAAATATGCAAAGTGACTTTTATTTTAGAATAGAGTCGTAGACAATAATAATGTAAGACATTATATCATCACCAGCATTAAATGCTTATTCATTTCCAAAACATTTAATTAGTTTTCCAAACCACATGCTATGAAAAATAAAAAGAAGAAAAAAGTCTGATTTAGGCTTAATATAAACATCTAAAAATACATCTCAGGAATTGGTGTCCCGCCACTCCTTACTGTTGCATAGACTGTTGCATTGCATTTAGTGTGGGTATAAGCAGTTGGAAAGGAGCCTGTCCAGGGTGGTGCAAAATCTCTCGCACTATGGATCTGCTGAGGAGGCAGAGATGGAATTCATTACCTAACATCCTTTGACTCCATGGGGAGCCAAATTGTATCTCAGGTAATAACTTGGCAAAAGAGGTACCTGGCAAACATGCCAAAGAGTAGCAATTCCTCCCTAGACTTCTATTTTAAGTAGCTTAAGGGCAATCAAGGCACCAGGAGGTGTCTCTGAATATCATTTATGCTGCAGAATTTGCCTTCTTTTGCATGGAATAATAAGCTTCTTGGCTAGAAAACAGGATGCTCCACAAGAAAACTGTACTCATACCCAAGTGGATAAAAGTGGGTAAGAAACCTTTCCTTGTACTTTCAGCTTGAATTATTGCAATTAAAGAGATCAAATTACAAATTACAATGTGCACCACCATGTAGCCAATAATTTGTTGCGTGGGCCTCTTTATTTCCTAAACTGTACACTCAGAAGCATGTATATTTAATTCTGATATCTACTTCTTGCATAGTGCCACGTGACCCTTTTGGATTGTTTTTTGATGAATTAATAAGAAAATTATAGAAAACAGCAACATAAAGTTGCTTTGTATATTAATATTATATAATGCTGATGTGATGTGTGCTTTGAAATGAGCTTGGGATTTTTTTTTGAGTGATTGCAAATCGTGTGTTTTAATTGCAACATCAAGAGAAATGGTCTTGAGAAGATGCCTTAACTGGTTAGGCTGAACAGGAATTACAATAGAGGCATCTAGTGGAAGTGTTTGAGGACTGCAGCTGTCAGAGAATGCATCAATGCACAGCTGATTTTCTCGCATTGCTTTTTCCCAGATTGAATTTCAGGAATCAAATGACAAACACCAAGGTTGTTTATGTTTCATTTAAGAAGAGGCGAATCTTAAATTTAATTGTATTTAGGCACTGTGAGGCAAACGTGATTCAGGAGCCTAAGACATATTTTTCAAAAGTGATCTAAGCAAGTTGGGCCATGGAAGCATCCACATGCGCAGTGCTTATAGTGCCGTTTCTTTAAGACATGGCCAGTCACTGTGCAAATTATAGTCCTTGACTACCTAAGCTACTAGGCTCCTTATAAAACATAGTTTTAGGCGTGCAGAAAAGTGACCTTTCAGTCAGCTGCCTGAATGAGCAGCCACTCAAAATGGCCCATAGGAAACACTAAGGACAGGTGTAAGTCTTCTACACAGTCTTTCCACCGTGGTGGGTTGAAGGGTATAGTTTCCAAATATGAGCCACAGTCTCAAACCCTCTGACTTTAGTTTTTATTTTAAAAGCTGACAGGTTGGAACAGGGAGTGTCAGTGTTCATTGCAAACACAAGAAAAGAAATATCCTTTCCGACTCTTGTACCCAATACTTTAATAGTTAAAGCACTCCCCCAGGACACAGGAGAGGAAGTTCAATTTCCTTCTCTGCCTGATAGCACACCTGCACATTTTTTATTTCCTATTATATGCTCTGGGGAAGGAGAAGACAACTGAGCAGAAATTGAAAGAGAGCTCTTCTTAAACCTAAGAAGAAACCCAAACTACAAAGCATACAGCAAGCATGAAGGTCTAGGGCTTGGTGACACGTTTGGCTGCTTTTTTAACATTCCCTTCCCCCTAGGCTGTAGGATAAAACACACCACAGAAGCGTCGGTACCAACATATTCAGAACACATTCCAGAAGTATTCGTAGGCTTCCTGCCCAAGCTTAATACACTGTGCTGGTTAGCCAATTAGCCCAAGAAGTCTAACACGGCTGCATGTTTCTCTGTGATAGCAACAGGGCCTTGTGATAGCAAAGTCATTTCTCCAAAATACTTCACTGCCTGGCAAAGGTATCTTCATAGCTTTGGTCAGCTGGACTCTACGATCTAACTAGAGGAATAAAATTTCAATTGCCAAGGAATGTGAGTGAGGAAGTGGTCAGCTAACTTCGAGCAGTTTATTCCTAGACTCGTCACAAAACCCTCTCAGCATTTTCAAAACGTAATTTTTGAGCACGCTCCATCTCTATCCATGTGTCCTTGCAGAAGAACACTATATTTAAATACGGTGTGGATCCTCACAGTGGGTTTTCCATCTCTAGACAAATTTCACTTACATTAAATTAAAACATCGGGCTCCTATTTGCCGATTCCTCTCCTTCTCTGAGTGCAGGAATTAATCATATAGCCTACCCTCACCACTTTAAACCACAATTTTATTACTTCCTCTGTTAACTGCGCTGCCATTTATTTCTTCCTCGGTTTTCCTTCACTTGCTGCGATGGATGTCGTCCTCAGACTGCGCGGTGGGCCAAGATTTCTCGTGTCTCCCGCTCTTCCCCTGCCATCGCTGCAGAGTGTGATCACCGACGGCGGGCTGCAGGCCGGGCTCTGAGCCCCGCGGTTCCGCCGCCGCCTTCCCGCTGAGGTTCCCAGGCGTTTGCTGTCTCCGCGCCTCTCCGGCACGGCTCTGCCGTTCGCCGCGGCCGTCAGCTCCCCAGCCCGGGGTCCCCGCGGGCGGAGGCACAGACAAGGCCCGAGGGGCCTCGCTAGCGGTGGCTGTATTTTACGCCGGCACTGATGCCGGCGTAGGCGGCTCCCACCTTCCTTTAAAACACAAAGGACGAACATTCCGCCTTCTTGGCTCCTTCTCCTCCAGGCGTGACGCCATACTTGGGGCGGGCGAGCTCCCAGCGGCTGCCCCGGCCTGGCTGCCCGGCCCGGGCCCATGCCTGCACCCCCGGCAGCGACCCAGCCCACCGCGTCCGCCCCTCCCCGCTCACCGGCCCGGCCCCGCCCGCGAGCCCTCCCCCCTCTCCCAGCGCACCCGGCCCCTTCCGGGCCCGGCCCCTCCCCCGAGGGGCGTTGACCCGCTCCGCCCCAGCCTCCGCCGCCGCGGGGGGTTCCCGCCTCTTCGCGGCCGGCCCCGTTCCGCGAACGCTTCGAGGCGTTTTGGCCCGCGCCAGTCGCCCTCCTCCAAGTGCCGTCGCGTTGCCATGGCGTTTTCGGCTCCGACGGGCGGGGCGGCGCGGCCTGGCCGGGCCTGAGCGGCGGGGAGCCCGCGGGGCCGCAGCCTGGCCGGACGCTGACCCTGCCCTGCCCGCCGGCGGCTGCAGAGGGCTGGGCGGGCCCGCTGGCCGATCCCCCGCCTCCTCCTCCTCATCCCCCGCCTCCTCCTCCTCATCCCCCTCCTTCTCCTCCTCCTCCTTCCCCGCCGCCGCCGCCTTCGCCTTGCCCCGCCGCTGCTTCCCTCGACCCCGAAGCTCCGGCGGCGGTGGCGGGAGGCGGCTGGAGCGGGCGGCGGGGAAGATGGCGGGGAACGGCGGAGGCTTCGCTGGCGCCGGG
Organism: Opisthocomus hoazin; assembly: GCF_030867145.1. NCBI lineage: Eukaryota > Metazoa > Chordata > Aves > Opisthocomiformes > Opisthocomidae > Opisthocomus > Opisthocomus hoazin. The sequence continues at coordinate 28,410,743 of NC_134415.1, forward strand.
AGCGGGGAGATCATCCAGCTCAACGTGGGCGGCACCAGGTGAGCGCGGGGGCGGCGGGCGGAGGGGGACAGGCCCCGGGCCCTGCCGGCGGGCCGCGGCGGGGATCGGAGCGAGGGGCGATGGCGGGGAGACGCGCTCCCCGTGGCCGGCCCCAGCCGGGGGTTTGCCCGAGGGGCAGGGGGCCGAGCCGGGGGTACCGGCCGGGCGGAGGGCTTTACTTTGCCTTCAGATCCGTAGGCTCCTGGTGACGGGCCTGCCTAGCAGCCTCAGAGACGGAGGTGTTCCAAAGGCTGGTACCATCCTGCAGCTGTCGACCGGAATAAAGAGTTGTATTGTATTCGAATGTGTGCTGGGCGCGTCGAAGATGGCCTGCGTGGGCGTGCTGTCAGGCTGACATAGAGAACTGTGGGACAGCTGTGGTCAGAATCTGTGTGGTATATAGCACAAATGTTCCTGTCGGAATGCTCAGGCGTGGAATCATTCGGATCACTGTATCTAGTGGAAGCTGAAGTAATGTGTCTTCCTGAGTCTGCGCACAGCCTGACACCAGCTGTAGGTAGTAGGAACGACTACTACTGCTAAGATTTTTCATGTGTTACACAAAAGATTAGCTTGTTCTTATAACTAAATTGTGTGTTGCAGCCTCTCTTAAAGGAGAGTGCCATAAAAATCGATGCAGAATTTGTTTGTTATAGTAAGACAGTAAGAGTCTGGTTCAGCCCAGAGAAGCTGCTTGCAATTTTCCTAGGCAAAACTCACCTGTAACGATGCTTTCAGGATAACTTTGATGTCGATTTGATCTAGATTTCATACACTGAGTAAGGTTCTTCAGTGAACTCTGTCTCTGAAATTATAGGCCAGTTCATTTTTTAGGTTTCTATTTCAAGTGGAATCACAAAAATGCTTCAATCTCGTAATTGTAAATAGGTCTTACTAAATGCCTCTGCAGAGAACACAGAATTATGTCCAGGGCATAAATCATGGAAGAAATATGCATCCTCAGAGGGCTTGCCTACTCAGAGAAGTGGGTAGAATAATGCAAACTAACAACTGTATGTATTTCATTTCTAGTTCAAGGTCTGGATTCTAGTCAGAGGATATCATTTGGATGTAAGGAGTAGGAAATGTGTGCATGAATATTTTCCGTTTAATAGGGAGACAGCGTGCGACGGTTGGCTGTCTAAGAGGTTTTGGTCTTTTGCAAGCTCAAATTCCCTTGTAGTACTCGTTTTCTTTGAAAAATATGTCTGAGCCAGGTTTTTCAGCTTGCAAAGACAGGTGACTCAAAGCTGACAGTGGAGTGGATGGTCTGGACAGCAAATGGGGGAGAGTGGGATACTAGACATGTTTAGTCCTCTGCATTAGTTCCTGTTACCCTTACTAGAACACCTGAAACTCTTAGTTCTCTTTGTAGACTTGTATGAGAAGAGGAAATCAGTTCTCTCCTCTGTCTCTGACAGCGATTATACTTCAGAGCATCTGGTGCAGAGACCACAGCTTTCTGTGTTCTGACATGAGGTTCCCACTGCTCCCCGGGACTGCCAGAGCTTCTCTGTTGTGTATGGTTGCTCCAACAGTTCCTGGTCTCAGCTTTTGTGGATTCCTTTGCTGGGAGCACAAGCCCCTTGCTGGTTAGCATTCACAGAAATTACTGTAACAAATTTAGTGAATTCTCTTGACCCTTTATCTCCATCTGGTTATAAGATAACTCTAAAAGCACGATAGACTATGAAAATCATTGTTTTATAATTGACACTTAGCGATTCGATTTCTAGTTGCCTATATTTTCCTTAAAATAATTGTAGTCTGCCACCTGCGTAAGATTTTTTGAGGATATTATGCTGGATTTGCCTAATTTTCCTCGTACTATGTCTGTCTGACCACTGCATGTTAGCTGCAGATGCACTTATACATGTAAACATTGCTGGCTAAGCTTCTTTCTGCATCCTGGAAAGGAGGACTTTGTCTCTTTGTTTGCATAGATTAATGTATATGTATTAAAAGTTCTAAAGTATACGTTACTAACAGGTATGCTTACTGAACTGGTAACATAGTGCTAAGTCATAGACAGAAAATCCTTGTGCTGTCTAAACCCACTGATAAAATTGCAAGGAGATGAACGTGGAATCAGTTGATGGCTCTTTTTCCTGTTCTCCTTATTGTGTGGCTTGTTCTTCTGGAACATCTTCTAGTCTCAAAAGTTTTGCTACTGACCACTTTAACTGACATAGGAAATGCTAGAGTGGAACCCAGCTGGTCGAAACACCAGCAAAACTTGAGCCTTGACACCTCTGAATAGCTGACTGTCACTTGTGTGCCTAAAAGCAAATATTCCTCAAGATCAGAAATTGTGCTGTAGTGTATTGAGAAAATGGTACTACTGAGTCCTCTAACATTTGTTCAAAGATCCTGAATGCCTTCACGGTCACCTCAGACTTCTTTATTGCTTCAGAATTAATTTAGCATTTATCATTCAGTGTTGCAGAAAATGCAACTTAGCTGTGGTTCTAGTACTTTTTCCATGTCTTTCTATGTATGCACACCTTCCTGGGAAACCATAAGTCCTCTGGGTTTTTTTTTCTCCTTTCTTTTTTTCTAAAAACACAAAAATAACTGGAAGTTGTAAAGTGTTTAAAGTATCAGACAGTAAAAGTCTTTAGCTTGTGGAGACTTTTAAAAGGACTAACTAGTGATGCTGATCTATCCCCATAGCTAGAAGGAGCATCTGGATTAATCTTGGATAAAATTAGTATAACTCATTATTCTCTATTATGCAAATACTGTAATATAGTTAAATAAATCATCCCTTAAAGTAGAGAAGGGTAGTGATCTGTGTTACTGATGATAAAAGCTATGCAAAAGTACAAATATACTTAGAAGTCACCTTCTGTTTGAATAGCAAACTGCTTTGATTTGCTTTAATTTTTTTTTTTTAGAGGAGACTTTGTGCATGTTTGTGCTTAGAACGCTGACACCATAGATTTTCTGTTCAGAACAGATTTGTTGTTGTTATGCCTGCAGTGAGCAGCTACACAATTCACGTTTTATGCAGGATGGTAGTTCCATATAGCCTTTGTGTTTCTGCCTCTTGGGTATAAAGTAATGCTTTTTGTTTACATGTTGTTTTCCTCTAAAACTGGAAAATACAAGCAGTGAAAACTAGATAAATTAGGATTAAGTACTTTTGTTCCAAAAATGTTTTGTAATGTATTCCTGTACTATATGGAAAGCTGTCATGGAATTTTACTTTTGCATTTCCTCTTTTGATTCCCATTAACGAAGAGGTCCCCAAAGGTTTGTTAGTTGTGGTACTAGTAAGAGGGTATGTACAGTCAGTCAGAGAGCTGATGCGGAGCATGAACTCATTGTCCAAGCTGGAAGTCCGGTTGTCTTCCTTCACATTAAATCAAAACCAGAAGTCTAAAATATTTCATAGTTAATTATTATGTAAAATACTGTCTGGCATCATAAGTAATATTGTAATTTCTATTACTTCATTATCTGATTCGGAGTAAATACTTTCTTTTAACCACTATTGTAGTTGGGGCCCCCCTAAGAGGGCCCAAATAGCAAATGGCAAATAATTAAAGTTACTGTAAAATACTAACTTGAAGCGCATTGTATAGTCTTTTGCGGCACACAATGTAGCACCCTTTGAGTCCTAAGAAAGAGTAACATGCAGTTAATAACAAATGTAGCACACTGTTGATAAACTTGTATTTTAGTGGCTGCTTTTCTTGTGTGTGTGATTTTTTTGAGTTTTTTTTTGCAAGCAATAATGTTGACAAAATATGAGAACCAGAAAATACAGGATGTTTGGAACAATGTGTTACACACGTATAAAGAATGACACTTTGGGGTGCTCTGGGCAGTCCTGCTTCATGCTGAAGGACAATCTGTGCAAAGAATCTGCAACCTCTTTGACTGTGTGTAGACATTTAAATGATCTCGAACTTCCCAAACCCGTTTGGTATCAGCCCTGTAGGACAAATCAAAGAATTTTGATAAAGCAGACTTCTTTCCAATTTTACAGCTGATGCTAAACTTGTAACTTTGGTTTCCTAGATTCAGCACTTCAAGACAAACACTAATGTGGATTCCAGACTCCTTTTTTTCCAGGTATTAGTAGTATATCATCACATTAAACAAAGACAAATTTACAGTCATTAAAAAAAAAAAGTCTGTATGTTCTTAGTTCTTAATTTATGCCGTAAGTAGTATCTTTATTCCTTAATGCTTTTTCTCTGTCTCAAGCAGTGGGACAGATTGATTTGAAATAAGCTGTTATGCAAAAGGCATTTTCTTTCTTGAATGATGCTATGGAAGCTTATATGTGCTGAGGAGTTGTCAGTTTTTAGATGGAGTGTTGTGGAAATAAAGCTCCACGTCTGCAGGAGAGGGAGATGCCACTGACCTTATTACCATGTTGCCACTTGTGATTGTATTGACCATACAAGGTAGCACTGCCTTTAATGCTTTTTGAATTATTGCTGTACCATGAGTTTAGTCAAAGCTTTGAGGGTTTTAACGTGGTACAGGAGCTGCTGGGTTATTGAATATCCTTCTGCTAACTTTTACTACTGGTGTGCTGCTTACTGTTTGTACCCTAGCAATTTTGTACTGCAGTTTTTGTACCTCTACTGCCCCAGCTAATCCAAAACACATAAAAGAAAACCCAAAGGCTAGCAGTTTTGCTTCTTTACATTTAATTTTTGTACTCTAAACTTCTTTCCCTGTAAAAGTCTAGCAGCTGACATAGACAGGCAGCGTTACCTGCTCCTGTTTTACTGAGTGTTCAGATCAATGGAGTGCCAGGGAAATGTCACCTTCTTTGAGGCATGGAGGGAAAAGCATAAGGAGGAAGTCCTTGCTATTCCCCAGTCTCTCAGTACTAATCCAATGAGGATGTTCCGAAAGTCATCCAGTACTGGAAAATCACAGAGGTAGTTGTCATCCAGACTCAAATGGAATCTTGAAATAAAACAGTTGGCAGTAGTTAGTTTGCTTCATATCTGTGAAACAAGGCTTTGGTGTTGTGTTTTCTCCTGATCTGGAGCAAAAGTACTTTGGAGAGGAACTGTGAAGTACAATAGTGTAAAAACTCATCCACCCCATTCTTGCCCAGTAAGTCCTTGCAGAATGGATTTTTTTACTCTTCCTTTTTACTTCAGCAGCTTAAACGGTTTACTAGATTGTAACAAACTATGCAGCCCTCTGGGTGCCTGGGAAAACTTTTCCATCCTTCCAGGCTAGGCCTTGAGTCTGTTTTCTTTGGGAATCTGAAGGTCCTTATGATGCAGCTCTCATTAGCCTTTCCTTAGGTGTGCATGCACTGCTCCTATGTTCAGGACAGATGCTTCACCCTGACCAGCATTTTGCCTTACCTAGGCATTATTCTTTGCTCAGCTGCACAGTTTTCCTAAATTGCAGTCTACAATACAGAAATAGAGCAAACTGACTGAGAATGTTGCTGTCTTTGTGTTTGTGTTAGTAAATTTCTGGAGGACATCTAACCAAGATTTCTTGTGTTTCAGTTTGCTGAGTGGAAGAATTTCAACACTGAAAGACGAAACTGGTGCTGTGAGTAATAAACTTACTGAAAAATCATTCATTTCATGTTATGCTTTCGGTTAGGTTCTCTTCTAAAGAATATCCACTGCGTGCTGATAGGAGTTACACTGCCCGAGTCAGCTATGCTTAAAAGCATGGAAAACAAATGGCCAAATGCATTACAAACATTCACATTTCTGGGCTTTTAAAAACTTGTTTTGGCTTTTGCAAGTATTTTCTCCGTTGCTATTGTATTACATAACCACTAATAGTAGTATTGGAGAAGCCTACGTTTAAAATGCTGACAGCACCATCTCTGCTTCAGAGTCCATGAGGTGTAGTGTTCAATTGGCCTTGACCTTTTGTTCATGTTTTGTCACTTATTTCAATAGGGAGAAAATATGGGACTTTGAAATCATTTCAGAATGTCACCATGTGTTTTCCTTTTGTTGGATTCTACACAAAATACACTATCCTCTTACAATCGCAAAGCCTAGTTGCAATACTGTTCATGCTATTGAGCAGGAGAATGACTGGAGTATTTAATTTAGTTGTGTCTAATGAAGTTCTAAAGATTTTAGGGCAGAATAAATGTACCTACTTGAGTATCATCGCACTGGTCTGGTCTCCAGACTTTCACGAAGATTGGTGACGTCTCTGGACTTCTTGTTTCTCATCGTCATTCCAAGATAAATGAGACTGCAACAATGTGCATGTTTTCATGCTCATTCTGCATGGTACAGACAGTGCAGAGACAGAAACTGTGCTGCTTTTAAATAGAAAGAACTGCTAATTGCTGTATTGCAGAGGGAGGTTAATTTTTATTGGATAGTATTGCATATGTACTTCAGTAATCCTGACATGTAAATGTAGCTTTGGTTGGCAAACATATATAGCAAAATAGCCATTTTGGTCTGTGTATATGATATTCTTAAATGGGAAACTATAGTTATAGCAATGTTGTTGAGTGATAGTAAGGCACATGGGTACTTTGCTAAAAGCATAGAGGTAATTTTAATGGTTATTGACTTCATTTAAAAAAAAAGTCTAAACTTATCTTGATCTTATTACATTTACTGTATTCTAAATGTATGGTAGAAAGTGAGAATACCCATTGATCTTTATGGAGACTCTAGAAGTTAAAGAAATGTGTTTATTAAGTGCCATCTATTTGCAGCAGTCTTTGTATATATGTCTTTTAAGAATGTTGAATTAGTGGATGGTAGAAGAATAATGAGAGCAAAGGGTTGGCCCAAAAAATTTGGGTTATGTTTGTCTGTTGACTGCTGCATCTTTAACTCCTCTTTCCCCTGCTCAGCATAAAAAAAGATTTTTAGTTGATGGTTGCTCCATAGCAGTGCTGAAAGTACAGTGATATTTCTTTGCAGATATTTATTGATCGAGATCCAGCAGCATTTGCACCAATTTTAAATTTTCTTCGCACAAAGGAGTTAGACTTACGGTAAGAAGTTCTAATTATGTCAAGTGAAAATTAATTTGATCAAATGTATTAGGAAGCTTTTTCAAGTGAGGTTTGTTCAGTTTCTCAGCTAGCTGGGTGCCTAGTATATGACTCGGCTCCCTGGTAGATTTGGGGCCATGTCTAGAGTGTATGTGTGGAGTGGTGGAGGCAGAAGTGGTAGCTTTATATTTTAGTGGATTCTTGTAATTTAAACCACTTCTGGCAATGTAGTTCTTTATTGTTTCTGTATCCTTATTTTAATGAAAGATAATTAATATTAAGATCACTTTGAAATCTCAAACATCAGGTTGAATAAATTTGTTGCTAAACAGGTAGCTAGATGTTCACATTGTGTAATATCTAGTTACATGCAAGTCTTTATCTTCGAGGTATTGACTCGCTCTGTTCTTGTGTTTTTTGTTGTTTTCGTCTTATTTTTTCTTTCTCTAGGGGAGTGAGTATTAATGTTCTCAGGCATGAAGCTGAATTCTATGGAATCACTCCTTTAGGTAATTTCTTTTTTGTTTAAATAAGAGGTCATCTCACATTCGTTACTATAGTATTGACCCACTTACAAGTCCTGGGCAGTTATGACCCTGAAGATTTTCAAACTTACTGATAACAGAAGGTTATTTGAAATAATGTAATGTAATGTTACCTGGGAAGTGAAAGCTATAGTCATATCTGGTTTTCCTCCTTAGTGAGAAGATTACTACTATGTGAAGAACTAGAACGCTCATCTTGTGGCAGTGTCCTTTTTCATGGCTACCTGCCTCCTCCAGGTATTTTTGTATTCATGGTCTGATGTTGCTTGCAGTCACTTATTGCTTTAGTTCATGGGGGCGATTGGCCGAGGTAGTTACTCTAGCCGTCAAACTGCCCAGAGAAGGCTTTCCTATGGAAAAATTAAAGATGAATGGTTGAATCGAACATCATTCTGATTCAAAAAGAAAGCTCTTTATCTGTATGCTGTATGAAATGGCATATTTAGAGTACTGGGCAGTGGGGCAGTGGCATGTTAATACTAAGCAGGCTGTGTTTGGTTATCAGCATGGAGTACTTGCTTCTTTCTGAAGGTACAGTTACTTTAGATGCCCTATGTCTAGATGACACGTCAGCACAAATGAGCTTTCCTTCACAATACGAGTACTTGTGAGATTTTTACTTCTCTGTAGAGATGAACACAGTTCGTGTGTTAACCTGAAGTCTAGGGGACATCTAGGCAATTGTTGACAAGTTTTCTGATGATAGTTCCCTTAGTTATGAGTGTCAGTGTAGAGAGAAAAAGCATTTTCTGTTTCAGTCTTACGATATTGCCTAATTCTTATAGCACAGGAATTAGACTTTATATCAAAATGCACAAGTGAATGAATATCTGTTATATTGCTAAAGTTTGAGTGGGACAAAACATCTCTTTTCTTCTATAGGCATTCCCAGCCGTAAAATAAATAATACTGCTGGGCCACCGGCTGATGTTAGAACTGGTCAAAACTGCTCCGAGAGTGAGATTCATGGAGGTGGTGTCCAACCTACACTCACTGGTACTGGGGAAGGTACAGTCAGGCTAGGTGAGGAATGTCAGTTTTAAAACCAAAACAAATCGCAAAGATGATTGTTGCTGGGAAATAAAAACTGAGTGACTATGCTGAACACTTACTTATACACTTCTCATACAGTATTTAAGGCTCACTGCTGCACAATCAAGACAGGAGGCAGAGAGAAAGGCAAAGCAAAGTTCTTCATACAGTCTTAGTATGGTCCCATAAGCATATGCCTTGCACTGTGCTAAAGCCATGATAAAGACCAGACAGACCAGCATCTCTTTGGTCTTTGTTCAGGACCTGCTTCCTGCTCTGGCACCTCTTTTTTGCTCCTAGTGCCTCTCTTGACCTGCAAGAGTTGAGTTTTAAGAGGAAAGGTAGTCTTCAGTTGTTTGACTATACAGAGTACTTTCCATCTAAAATATGTAAAAACTGTAAATAAAATAGGCTTGAATTCTGTCATTTTCCAGCTTTTGACTTTGCAAACAAAATTATGCTGTTAGAAGTGTCATATTTCTGCTATAATGGTGTAAACTGTAGCAGTGTTAGGAAAATTAAGACTATGCTAAAAGGTGAATCTATATGCAGGTAATATAAAAAAAGCCTTGGATGTGAATTGCTGATTCTTCTTTGTGACTTGCTGCAAGTTTGGAAGAGGGCAGTCTTGGGGAAAATGGGACAGAAGATGCATTCTTTCAGCATTAGTTCTCTAGCATGTGGAGGCTAAGAGCCAACTCCACGAAGTACCGTAACTACTGATGTCCAGTGCCATCTAACACTTCTACCAAACCTAACGCAGTTACAGATCAGAAACAGGCATGCTCACACGAGAGAACAAATGGAGGAGCTACAGGTATTCCAAGGTATTGGAAAATTCAGTTTAACAGTCTGGAGCAATAATAGAGTTGCAGTAACTACTTGGAAAGAACTTGTACAAAAGGAAGTATTGTTTCTTAGTTGATAGCAATCCTCAAATTTTTACCAATTTGTCAGGATTTAAAACTGAGGCGTGTGCTTGCCTCTTTCTGCTTATGAACACTTTGCATTGTTGTGGCTGAGATGAAATGTCTTCGTTCCATGTAAGAACTGTAACAGTTTTAAGGATTGTGAGAAGTAATACTGCTAACTAGAATCAAACTGATAATGTTTCTTGAGAAACTTCATTATCAAAGTTTCTGTTGCATATCCTAGCAGAGAGCTCTTTCCTGTTCTAGATAGCTCTGCTGATTTTCTAATACCCATCACTTGACTGACTTTAGCTTTGTTGTTGTTTTTAGGATTTCCTGTGGACCCACGTAAAGTCCTAATAGTAGCTGGCCACCACAATTGGATAGTAGCTGCCTATGCCCATTTTGCTGTTTGCTACAGGTATGAATATAGTTGCTTGTCAGGTTACAGGAATCTAAACAAAAATATGATAATTTGTTATGAGCAAAGCAAAAAGTTTGCTTTACTTTGAAACGACAGTAGATCACATGCATTCACATGCTGCTATAGATATGAATTGCCACTTTTGCTTGTGCCAATAAACTGCTTGATAGGAATTCAGATTTTGCTGCTTTGATGTCAATTCTTGATGCCATTGCAAAAGTAATCAATTTAACTGCTTCAAAAGCCTCTTTTAAATCAGGCTTTTAAAGAAAGGTTTATTTAAGAAGTTCTTGCTATTATATGGGTTTAAAGACAGTTTGTGAAGTTAGATTATCAACCTTGAATCATGGAAGTGATGTACCTTGTCTTAAACTTTTTTTTTTTTTGGCTTAGCAGAACTGTTAAGCACTTTTTACTTCAGATGGATGGCTGAAAAATGTCTTAAAATGTCTCATAAACAAATGGGCCATTTTTTAAGATCAGGTGAAGATGAGTAACACCTTCATATTACAGAAGCTGTTTTTAGTTCACATCTGTTAGTCTTGATTTAATTGGTGGCTGTCGTTTCAATGGAAAGTAATGTTTTAACAAGAGCTGTTGCCAAAAACAAACACTGCTGTCACAGAGTGGTTCAGAAACAGAAGGAAAAATGAAGTGTAATGTGAATAGCTTCTTTCTTAACTGCCAAGCTGAAGCCATATTTTGCTGCCTTTTTCACTATATAGAACACTAATTTACTTGCGTAAACTTTGTAACTTAAATCACATCTAACTTGTTTCTTGTATTCACCATTGCAATTTGTTTTGCTTTAATTTGTACTAAATGTGGCTTCTCTTGCTCTACTTAATGTTCTTGTTTTCAGTTATGCTTAATTTGATCTGACTGGAGAAAGAGGCAATGATTTGCAATTGTCTTTTTGCTAATCGTCCCCTTCTTAGGATTTTATCTCTAACTGTTTTCCTTGGATGGTAGTTCACTTAAGTGAAAGATTCTCCCTTTTTCCTGCTTGGTAATCTACTTAATGAGACTTTTTACCATTGAATTTAAGTCATTAGTGATGCTTTTGATGAAGCGCGTCAGACTTGAATGGTTGCTGAAAGAGGGCACAGGTGAATTTAAAATGCTGCTTTTGTTCATAGTGACGGAAAGGAGCAGTCTTGTCTTGATTTGAATATTTTTTCTTCTGGAACTGCAGGAACTCTAGGAGTACAATGGTGGACTTTTCCCTCCTCCATTCTGCTCTTACACAGCTTTGGTAACAGTTTTTTTCCCCTCTGTGCTACATCTTAGTACCTATCTGTTTTTTTAATTGCTTAACAAGTGAATTTGCCCAGACTTTTAAATTGAGGAGACAGCATACACTTAAACCTATTTCCCTTTACTGACAAATTTTAATACAGCTTGCCTAGACTACTATGCTGCAGTCAAGTGATGTGATTTTTAAGATTCTCAGCAGGATTATTTTAATTTAAGGACAACATCTGATTTTTAGCTAGCAACACTTCTCAAAGTAAATGGAAATTTGTAGTGGACTGGACAGTGAATCCCATGCAGTAAGAAATGAAGTATATTCCAATATTTAGTTCTGTGACTTTCTTTTATGCTGTTTGTAACAGGTATTATTTAAATACTTAAGAGAATTATTTTGGTAAAAAGCTATAGCAAAGCACAGTGCATCCTAAAGATAGTATTTTTTTTCCTTTTGAAGTATGTCAGAAATCTTCAAAACTTGATAATAAAGCTTCTGAGAATGTCTTGGTTGCATTTAAAGGCTTATGGATATTGCAGTCCTGCTCTTAAGTCACTTCACTACAATTTCTTCTGCATGCTCTATAGGTAGAGAACAGTGATCTGTGGTGCTTTATCTCCAGGCAGGACACAATGCTGAAGTAAAGAACGGCAACAGTGGCAAAAAATACTATAGATGCATTTCTGCTTTCCATGTTAACATTTATATAATTTAACTACTTAGATTTACTGTGCTCTAGCTCAGTTGCAGAGCATCTAAATGATTGCCTAAAATTAAATCAGATAAATTGCTTTTCTGGAATCATATAATTCTTTAAAATTGCACAGGCAAATGATTCTTTAAAAATAAAGCTTATAGTTAATTTAGTATACTCTGTTTACAGTATACCATAAGCAGAAAATGTGACTAGATAGCACAGCTTTGTGCAAGAGCATGACTGGGCGTCTTACATGATGTGTAAGACACCTTGACTCTGGAAATTGATAGAGATGTGTCTAAAGTCTTATGCTGAACCTCATTCTCTAGCATTTGGCTAGCCCAGGCTTTTGGCTGGATCATCCACATTGGTTCAGGCTTAGACTGAGATATCTGTTTCTGAATCTCTAACCTCTGCTCCCTGTGCCCTCTTTTGCCCTTCCAGAATTAAAGAATCATCTGGGTGGCAGCAGGTGTTCACGAGTCCCTATCTGGACTGGACAATTGAGCGAGTGGCTCTCAACGCTAAGGTGGTTGGAGGACCTCATGGAGACAAGGATAAGATGGTTGCCGTTGCCTCGGAGAGCAGCATAATCTTGTGGAGCATTCAAGATGGTGGTAGTGGCAGTGAAATTGGTAACTATAATTGCTTGTCTTTTTCTTTTTTTTGTGTGTGTTTAACCAGAAGGAAGTCTGTGACCTTATTTTGAGGTATGTATGACCAGCAGTGTTCAGTAATCAGTTTCACAAAGTGACAAACCAAGCTAAAGTAAGCAACGTGTTGGAGCATATTAACTTATTTCTTTGTCATGCTAGAGGAATCCTTTCTCAAAAACAAAAAGAAGAATAATAACGAAGTAGTCTGCTTACTGAGCAGATACTAACTAATGCTGTTCAGTTCAGGTTGGGCTTTTGTGTGAAGATGCAAATTGAGTTAAACTTTTCCTTGGACTTGCATTTGAATCTAGGCCATAGCACAGAGGAACTAGTTTCTGAGATGAAGAGCTACAGCTATTGAGAGATTCTGTTCTTTTCTTTCCCTTGTCTTATTAAAGCCATATTTTTACATGGAGATGAGGAAGAGGCTCCAGTTCTTTATCAAACGTAGTTCATAAATGGAGTTTAGAAGATGAAAATTTCTTCCTTTTGTAACTTGTGTGCCTAGGTAGGGAAAAAGCACCCTGTACTGCCCTACAGGAATAGGAATTACTTCTTGTATACCTCAGCACTGAAGGACACGTGGTTAGGGAGGCTTTAGAAACATCAAGAAGACATTTTCAGAAGTAAATATTCCTTGGTATTGGTACTGCTCTGATGGCTTGGCTGACTCACTATTGTTCAAACACAGGGCAAGTTTGGGAGGCAGTGAAGGGAAAGTTATTAGGAACTTTGTCTAACCTTATCCCTGGTGTTTGAATCACTGCTATTATGCCAGTAATGTCTGTTTCCTCTGGCAGTGGATACTGCTAACAAAGGATGACAGCAATCTCCTAATGTGGATGCTTTTCTCTGAAACTTAATGCTGAGTTAATTTGTTATTAGAGGTATCTCAGTAGTTGAAGTCATGAGAATTAATGTGGTTGTTAATTAAAGTCAGAATGACCAAATATCAAATTTTGATCCATGTGCCTTTAAAGGAAGAGCTTGCTTGAAAGATGCTCAGGCAATTTCTATAGGTCTTGCATGAGGTAATACAGCCATATACTGCTCTCTGACTTGTGACTTACGGAGTTTTTGTATGTAATTAGGGTCAGCAAAACAGAAAAGGAGATTCCATTGTATTTAAAAAAAAAATAGATCTGAAAGATGTGTCTAACAGTTGAATGTGAAATATCTCTATTAAAGAGCGAGTAAATATTGTATTTGAAAAGCCTTTTCTTCTGTTATACCCCCCTTGACCAAATCTTAAAGGCGGGGAAGAGCGAGCGTAACAGCTGTACTCCTGTAATAGGCATTGCTTTAAGCAGTATGCTGTTACATTCCTCCTGCATTTTCTGGTTTGACTTAGCTGCTTGTGTTACCTTGGGGTTTGCAATAACATACGTGAAACAACATCTCAGATTTTTGGAAATCAAGTGCTAAGAGAGTCAAAAACCATAAGTGGAGTTTTACTTCAAACAAAAGCTCTGAACTATGCCAGTATCATAAGGTTCAGATAACTCAGTCTGTGACTGAACGTGGCAACTAAACTGAAAGAAGCACTTTTACTAAACAGGCCATATGCATTGAAGTGACTTTGTGAAACAAAGGAAAAGCCGCTTGGCACCAGGGGGAGCAGAAAGTAAGTGCCTACAGGATTGAACCTTTAGTCTGACTAACACTGAACAAAATGTACTGTTCGTCTTTTGGATAATAGGTCATGCTTCTTGGTTTAAAAAAACCTAAAATATCCTTGTGTTAAATTGTAAGAACTTGAATATAGCTGTCTTATTTCTTTGTAGTGGGAAATGCTTGCAGTCCTGCTTTGTGTTAGAGTGCATTGCTATCATCTTGTGAAAGAAACTACTTGTTCCAAACAGTCATTGAAGCCTGGCGACACCATCCTCAGAAAATTGTGTGGGCTGGCATCTTTGTGATAGAGCTCTCCCAGAGCGCTCTCTTTCCTTTCAATATTACTTACATAAGCCACTGCTGCTGCATTGCTGCTGTAAGCAGTATTTTACTGAGAGGGACCCTTAAGACAAGAGCCTGTCATTACATATAGCATTGTCTCCCCTGTGGATGGGTCTCAAGATTGTTGAGCCTAAGCAGGACTGACACTTCAAATTCCTCCAGACCATTCAAGCTGTCTTCCTTGATTTCCTTGAACCTCGTCCTTCTCTGGAGTAATCAATTCTAGTTGTTTCTGTGGATTTTTTTATTGTTGCCTTTTTCATGTGGCCTGTACTGCTGAATCTTATCTGCGTCGAATGATTGTACTGTGCCCTGGAAAACAGTTCAGTATCCTAATTAAAAGAGAAGTATAAATTGAGCTTCCCAGGGTTCCTTTTTGGGTGTAACAGAAGACTGCTTTTGGTTGGGAATGGCACTCTGTTCATTTGAACTTGTCCAAAACAACGTTGAGAAATTTTCCAGCTGTTTGGTACTCTTGTTTTGAAGGCATCTGCCTGATGCAGTTAAAGTACATTAGTGAGGAGTGATATAAATATGTAGAGCGAGCAGTATGGAATAAGAAACTTGAGAGTGAAGCTTGACACTTTGTAGTGTAACGTATGATTTTTGTGCTTAGCAGGCAGTAAAATTTAGCCTGGAATTACGTACAAACTGAGTTACTTACAGGGCCAGTTTGCTGCACTTCATAGCTGGCAAACTTGGAAATGATCTCTGTCCGTTTTAGTTTGCTGTAACTTTTAAATACATGGTACAATAAAGAGTACAAAACATAGTATGCTATCCAAGTTTGCAATTCAGTTAAAAATATTCATATTGGATCTATGATGAGACTAGGAAGCTCTAAAGAGAGGACAGATTTTGTGGAAGACCTCACCTGTTAAGGTCCACTAGAACCATAGCCATCAATGCCTGTTGTGTTCTGCACTGTTTTGATTTTTGTTAAGTGAAATGTTCTTGATGCCACATATGCTTTATTTGGAAGGCCAGCATTTGCTGGTAAGTCTTATCTTCCAGATTTGGAGTAGTATGTGATGATTCGTGAAACTGGTTCCCTGCATAGTTTTAATTTTTAATAGCCTGTAGTCTCTACTCACAGACTGTAACCAAACTTATAGACCTGGAGATGAAAAGAGAAAGAAAGAAAGAAATCGGCTTTTGCAGGCTGCTTATTTTTCCGGGTTCAAGTATTTCTGCTAAAAGAGAAATTTGAATGTATTCAAGTAGTGTCACATCGGGGTTGTTCAATCTTTTCCAATGAAGCAGGATGAAGCCTTGTAGCCATATTTAGTTTCTAAAGTATATTTTCGCACTACGTCTATTTGATTGGACTTCAAAGTTCTCAACACATTTTTTTTTAAATACTGTAAAAGGTAATTTGCAGACTAGTATAGCATAAATTTGTTTGTCTGTCTAGCAAAAACTGAAATTACTACTTCTTAAATGACAATTAGTAGTCACAGATTAAAAAAACCCCACAAACCAATTAAAAAAAAAAACCCTGCTTGCCATAGAAGGATTTTTATTTATTAATTTTTTAATGCCTTAAGATCTATAAAGCCATTTGAGAACGCGATGGCTGTAGAAAAATAAGGAATAAGTATTTCGCATGGGCTCTCCTTCCTTCTCGTGCCTCGTTTCTCCTTCCCAAATAATAATTGCATCAGCAGACATGACATCATGCTGCCATTTAATTTAATGGAATCCAGTTTGCTCCTTGAAACATACCTTACCTAGCACACTGCAAACCCAGTTTTGGCTGTTCTTTACCTGCTACTGTAATAAATGTGACATGGTAATAGTGGAGAGATTCCATTGTTACTGTTTTTTTCTCTTTATTTTAGATGAGCTTCATAGACTCTTCATTTTTTGTAGGAGTGTTCAGTCTTGGAGTCCCTGTAGATGCTCTCTTCTTCATTGGCAACCAGTTGGTAGCTACAAGCCATACAGGGAAAGTGGGAGTGTGGAACGCTGTGACTCAGCATTGGCAGGTGTGTTCAACTCAATTTTCTGCATCACTTTTAATAAGCTGGTATGCCTTTCTCGTAAAAAGAGAATAAAATAATCTAAAAGCATGTGTGAAACGCTTACCCCACAGGGTTTTCAGCCCTGACTTGTGTCACCAAGTTTGCCACTTTGGTATCTGAGTATTGTGCCTGTGAGCAGAATGTTGAATGGTTTGGTGGTACTACCAACCGTGCTTTTTAGGCTTTCAAATAGAAGGATGTGGTGTGGTTTGGAGAAATACATGTTAAGTGTGTGTATATTTAATCTTCTTGTGAATTACTAACTTCGTAAAAATTCACTAGGGTTATAGAAAATAAAAACATTGTGGAAATAAAAAAATTGTGGAGAGTGCATGACATCAATTTCTGCACTGTCTGAAAGAAGAACGTAACAAGGTAGCAGTCTGTTATCTGGGGATCTCAAAAGTTGTTTTACAATGGGAGACTGTTCTTCAGCAGAACTATACATGGTGCTTTAAGGATCTCTCTTGCATGTGGACGCTTCTGGCTGCAGGGACTATATTCCTATTGTCAGAATGTGTATTGAATAGAGAGATCCTTGGAGTTTGAGAAAACACTTGAGCATTCATAGGACTAACAAAGCTTATAACACAGCCAGATGTACGTCTTTGTGGCACAAAACCTGGATGCAATGAAAGTCCAAAAATTGGTTTGCAAATCTCAAGAGGCAGAACTGACCTGAGGCTGCTGCACTCTTTTCTGACTAAGTTCTGATTCGACCCCGAAGTGAGGGTACTGCTTAAAAATGATGTAGATAATAAGCATGGGGTAGCACAGCTTCTGCAGCACGCAGACATGTTAGTATGGTCTTGAATTAAACAAAACATTATTTTAAGTTCTATTGATGCCTTGCAAAATCTTCTGTTAAGAAACAACTTAATGCTGTTTGACAATATTTTCTAAAGGAGCAAGTCATCAGGAATAAAAACCCATGTCCCATTCATCTTTATTTCCAGAGGGAGCCACAGGAATCTTTCTGAGCACATTAACAGTGCCTCAGTTTGACTGACTATTCCTTTGAAAGCATTTCTTATTGAAGAGTAGAAAATCGGGGGCTTGCATGCCAGGATGTCCTAAAACCAAGTTTTTTGGCTCTATAATTGTATTTTTTTTTTTTTTCCTAGAGGATGAGAATAGCTCCCTTTTTTAAAAAAATTGCAAAACACCCACAAGAAAAAACCACCACAAAACCAAAACAACAAACAAAAACCAAAATCTAAGCAAAGAACCCCCAAATACAACCAGTTTCAAGGTGCTTTCTGTACCTCAGGCTCTTCTGTTAGTAAGGAGGGGAAAAAAACCCTATCTTTCTATAGATTTTCGTCTCCCTTAAGAACACATTCTTCTTGAAGAACCCCTTAAAGACTGAAGTAGCAGGGTTGTACCTCTGATCTTCAAGTGCTTTGTGAGAATACATGATATTTGTGTAACTGCTTTCCATGAGTTGCCCATAGCTCTGGACTTAGGATGTAATTATACTGTCTGCAGCGAGAGAGGTTTCGAGGAACAGAATATGCCAATGCCCTGTTTCAGACCAAGAACTTTCCTTTCATGCTTTCTTTCTTGATGCCTTTCTAAGTTCTACTTTAAGGAGGCTTAATTTGTGCAAGCCTCACTTCCTTACATTGTGGTTTTTGTGTTTGATGTGTTACACCCTGAAGATGTAACTGACTTCTGCCTCTAATTGTTTCTGGCATCTTCTTCCCATCTTGGAGATTTGAGCAGACTAGCTGAGGTGGTTTCCCTAGTACTTATTCCTCTGGCAATGTTTCAGTTGCATGCAACAAGGAGAGGAGGTTGTGGGTGCTACATACATCTGCAATGAAATTCTTGGTGTAGGAGAGCTTAAAGGAAGCAGAATATTAAGTCTTATAGAATAAGAGTTAACATAAAGCAATAGTGTGTGACAGCAAAACTTAGTCTGCAAAGTGAGGATTCTCACTGGCCATGTTTTACCAATGACTGTTGTATAGCGTTCCTCTGTTTCTTAACAAAAGGTCACGTCTGGTTGCTCCTGGTGTTCCTGTCTCTGCTGCAGAAGGGCTCTCCTTATTCTGTATGATCTCTTTGACTCAGTCAGTCTATCTCTGCTGTTGGCAGCATTGTGCTTCCTCTTGCTCAGACTTTTTCTTGCAGTGCTTATGTCTTCTGCAAGGTGATGAGTAAAGTGGTGTAGCTATTGATGGGTTGCCTTTACCTTCATTAGTTTTGTAAACATTTTGCAGATGAGAGGGCTCCACAGAACTGGAGAGCACACTGCATCTTGATCCATAGACTCTTTGATGCTGAGACTTTGTTTAGTTTCTTGCCTTTCTTTACTTTTAGCATTGGATCTTTGCTGAATTATGGGTGAACATAAGTGAGAGAGGCGTAGTTCTTTAAACAAAGGAAGGAAGGAAAGTGCCTCCTTATTTTTCCCCCCCCCTCCCAAAAATATGCAGAAGCTATATTCATGTTGTAGCCTTCTCTGTAAGGCTAAGTGATAGGCTTAGAATATGTTTTAGGGGCTTACGGACTATCCTTAGGTTAGGAATGGGTACTGGTTTAGAGTGTGGTGTTAGTGTGGGGAAGTTTCTTTGGTTGGTTTGTTTTGCATTTGTCCAACAGATTCATTGTAGATATTTTGCAAATGATTTTGCAAGTCTCGGAAGCAATCAGAAGGATGCTGCTGGCCAGAGAGAAATGAGAACATAAGCTTAAATTTCCATGAATTAGTATTCAGTGACCATTAAGTGGACTAACTGAAACACATGGAGCACAGGAAATTAGCTTCAGATGTCTGTCCCACCTGAGGGGATAAGCACCCCTTTTCATCCTAGAGGGCAAAGAGGGGGCATTCTTAATCCCGCACCTGAAGTTGTAGACCAGTAAGTAAAATATGACAGGGCTGGCTTCCAGTTTACTTGGTGTGAATGTGTATTGGAAGTGGGAAATTGTAATGGGACAGGATTTTTTTTTCCCCCCTGATTATATATCTGCTAGAGGTTGAGATCTCCACAGAGGCTGGCCTAGGGATACAAGAACTGGAAGTAAAGGAAGGCTTAGAGAGGTGACATCTAGTTTCTTTGCCCAGCAACCTCTTAAGGAGTTGTCAGAAATGGAAGAAGGGATAGGACAGAAAGTGTGAAGTACACTAATTTTGCATGTTGGAAAAAAAATCCTCTTTTGGAGATGTGGGTTAGCTGCAACACTCCAAGTTTTGTGCCTTCACATGGAGAAGGGTCTTCCAGAGCAGTTGTGCTAACTTGTCTGCATGCTTCTGCTGAACTCCATGACTTAAGATCTGGTTTGGTGGAGGAATGTGATCTACCAGCACTACTTTAAGAATGTCATTGTATGTGTGTGCACAACAGCTTCAGACCAGTACCAGGCTCAGGTGTTCTTCAACAAAATGTACCAAAAATGTCTGAAAACTGAGAAAGTAGCAACCTAGCTTCTTGATTTTTTTTTTTTTTTTTTTTTTTGCTTTCTGTTGCACTAGGTTCAGGATGTTGTTCCTATCACAAGCTATGATACTGCTGGGTCTTTTCTGCTGCTGGGCTGTAACAATGGCTCTATCTACTATATAGGTAAGAATTGGGGCTAGGATGGAATAAAAAGGAGGTGGTACCTAAGCTGCTTTGTTATTAAACTCTTTAGTTGGTCTAAGTTGCATCAGAACAACTCTGTCTATTCAAAGTAATAAACAAATGTCTCTTCCCCACAGACATGCAGAAGTTCCCATTGCGAATGAAGGACAATGATCTGCTAGTGACAGAATTGTACCATGATCCCTCCAATGATGCCATAACAGCACTCAGTGTCTACCTCACACCTAAAACAAGTCAGTATTCTATCACTCTCTCTTCAGTAAGAGTCTGTTACAGTTATGTTTTTTTTTTTCCTAAATGGACCTCTTCTATTGCTGCATAGCAGGACTGAAGCAGACAAGGTAGCCCTTAACATAAACAATGAATTTTTCTTCATTTAGTCATCTTCACATAAATGATGAACACTAGGCATAACTGTTTCCCCTTGCATCTGTACACATGTATAAATAGGCACATGTGCTTACATGTATGTGTGCATGTACTTGTACATTGTGCATTATACCTTACTGTATAATGTGATAACATAATGCATCATGTATTAATCCTTGTGCATAATGTACCTTTGCTGGTTTTAAGCCTTTTACACAAGACATGCACTTAGATTATGAATTGTATTCACTGAAATAGTTTGTGGTGAACTGGGAGGGGGAGACAACCTTGCTGTTGCATCTAACCTTATAACCACTGTTCTAAAACTATTTCCATATGCAGCTGAATGATGCTTAGCTATTGTGTCAGTACACCCTTTTTTAATTACAGTGCAGCTATCTTTTAAATAAAAAAACAAAAAAACAACAAACAAACAAAGCCAACCTAAGTAAAACCCAAAAAAACCCTCCAAACTGGGAGAAAGTGGTTACTCACATAGCTGTGTTGATACCATGGTGACTTTTTTAACTATAGTCCTCCCTGCTCTTTCCTGGCTTTCCCATTTGCCTCCCACTAAGGCAGAAAAATAAACAGTATGTGGCACATATCAACCATATCACTGTGAGGACTGCCAGAATATCTGATCTCATTACTTTATCCGTCTCTTCTTTTACTTCTAGGAGGGAGGAGAGAATGGGAGAGTAGGCTGTTGTTAAGACAGTGTTGAAGAGTGTAGTATGGAGTTGTACAAAATTTGGGGTTTTGTAGTGGCAAAATGTCCTCTCTGTTTGTGGGAAAATAATGAGTAAACAGTATTTAAAACAAATATCTATCTTACTGAGGAAGCTTGAAAATACTGGGTTTTACTGCCTCATTCCCAGGCCCCAGTAAGACAAGTTTTCATTCCTGGGGTGGGGACCAACTGTGTCCTTGCTTGCTTTAGGTGTAAGTGGCAATTGGATTGAGATTGCATATGGCACCAGCTCTGGAGCAGTGCGGGTGATTGTACAGCACCCTGAGACAGTTGGGTCTGGGCCTCAGCTGTTTCAGACCTTCACAGTTCATCGAAGTCCCGTCACGAAGATCATGCTCTCGGAGAAACATCTTGTGTCAGGTAATCTTTTTTTTCTGCACACAAATTTGTATTGACGGTTTTCCCCTCCTCGTGACCAATGAGGAATTTGTATGCATTGCTTTTTAACTGGCTTTGTTCCCACATGTGATAGAAATGAGTTGGACAGATGGGGGGGCAGGCAGGGGGCCAGATTGGCTTGGATCCTCCTCCTTAAGTTAAACATTCTTCAAAGCCTTTAGCAGTTAAGAGGCCTAGGTTTTATTTGACCATATACTGGAACAACTAACTCTTTCCTTTGTGTCTTACTCCACAAATAGCAACCTTGGAATTAAAAGGGTTTGTGAACAAATGTATCCCTGTCAAGTCTTATTGTTGTGGGCAGGTCCTTTAGGACTTCTCTTCTTTTAACAGCCTTTCAGGAGCTTTCTGAGTTGCAGCAAAATGTGCACCATCTCCTCTTGGGCCCTAGAAAAAGCATTGCCGTGGCTCCAAAGGGCTGTCTGTGTTTCTTCTTTTCTTAGCTGTCTGCCAGTGTTCGTTGTGCTATCCTGTTTGTCCTGTCTTATGTTCAGGGAAGTATCTTGCTTTCAGGGAAGATGCAGTCATTCCTTCATCTGTAAGAATTGGTTTCACCCAGAATCCAGCAACCAGGGTATGGCAAAGAGCAGATTTACTTTCTGCTGTTATCCCATTTTTTTTAAAAGAGGAACAGGAAACATCGTATCCAATTATATTGCAAACAAACAGCCCAGAGGTCATCTGTTCCCCTGCAACTTGGTGTTCAACCTGCAGTCCCAGCAAAGGGCACATCTGTATGTAGAAATCCGAGTAACTGATGGATGAAATAGAAGACCATGACTGTGGGATAGGGGTTCTGCTGCCAGGCTGCTCTCATGATATGTCTCTGCACACAGAGGACTCAAGTGTGCTGTAGGCTACTGGTGCTGACTCAGTCAGACCTTAATGCTGTGTTCCACCTGCCTCAGTTTGTTTCTTGAGTTTCTGAGGGAAGAGACAAAACTAACAGAAAACCGGCCATCAGCAAGAATTTGTAGATTGTTAGATAATTGTCTGGAGATGCTGTGTGACCTGACATTGAGCGATCAAGCAGAATCTAGTCAATCTTGAAGAACTATTGTATAGAAATCATTGGAGAAGTTTATGTCAAAAGTTTTGTCATCCCTTGTAAATGTTATTGTACATCTTTTGCTTTGTAGTTTGTGCTGATAACAACCATGTAAGGACATGGACTGTGACTCGGTTCCGGGGCATGATTTCAACTCAGCCAGGCTCAACACCTCTGGCATCATTCAAAATCTTATCCCTGGAGGAAGCGGAGAGTCATGGCAGTTACTGTTCTGGAAATGACATTGGTAGGTTGTCTCTCGAATGCGCTCTGCTGAGCCTGTACATTCACTGATATCATAAAGGTTTAACAGACCTTCAACCCTGTAACATGCAAGTCAGCAGATGGGTGTGATGCTCTTGCATTCTGCTCTCGTCTTGAAAAGGTTGCAGGAATCTGTAAGATTCACCTGGAAAAACTCACTATTTAAGCTGCATAGAGTTGAGTACACTTAAAGGGCTTACTCTGAAGGTGAGAAAGGGAGGAGAAACTTTTGAACACAGATACTATATCTCTTCCTTGAGCGAACTGATATGTAGCATTTCACTTTTGGTTTAACTAGAGAGTGACAGAAAGCACAGGAGACTGTTAAAGCAGATGAGCATGGCAAGGTTTGGGTCTACTGCAAATTCCGGTTCACTGTTGAGACGGTGTTAAGTGATGCGCATATGAAAAATTCTTAAATGAACTTGAAGATGTGACAAAGTTTACTGAAGCCTTGAAACTGCAGGGGCAAATGGTGCTAGCACATTGCTATAGCAAGATACTGAAGGAATGCATGACAGTAAATGTGGGTAGACGGGTAGGCTAGATTCCTTTGTGGTCTGAGTCTTGCAAATGAACCTTTGATGAACAGGGTGCTCTGTGAGTACAGGGTGGGGACAGTACTATGGCAAGAAATCTGATTAAGCCTTTAGACATCTAGGAGCTGCAAAATAAGAAAGTACTTATTATAGAGGCCTAATGTAGGGTTTGTACTGACATAGTAATTCCTCCAGGAACATACAGGAAACTCAAGAATGGGTGTCCTTTAAAACAGAAGAACAAAAAATATTTCTATCTGTAGAGGCTTCTAACTATTGGATGCCTTTTTCTAACTATTAGTCATCTTTGGTTCCCTGGTCCTGGTGCTTTAAAATTGCAGTGGTCATAATAATTTGAGTTTGGGTCTTCGTGACAGTGTGGGGAAGAGGGTGAGGGAATTGAAACAAACAAACAAATGATCTGTCTTTATTTCTCTAGGACCCTTTGGTGAACGTGATGATCAACAGGTGTTTATCCAAAAAGTTGTTCCCATCACTAATAAGCTGTTTGTAAGGCTGTCTTCAACTGGGAAAAGGTACTTCCATGTTCAGAGTTTTAAGTGGGGAAGGAGCAGGACTGTTCAGGTGGCAGGGTCTCCCATGCCTTGGGTGTGCATGCAGTTGCACTTAGCAAGCGTCTGATGTGCTTGACAGCTCTAGCTGAACTCTGGTTTGTGTGTTAATAACAGAACTGTACTTAATGGTCTACTATGACTTAGAAGCTAAATGGCATTTGGAGAAATGAGACTCACTTCATGACAGCTCGCCTGCTGAACTCACATAACAAACATTTGTGTGCCTCTACAGAATCTGTAACTCTCAGCCAGGGTACCATGCTAACATTAAATTTCAAAACTAATGCTGAAGATGCTGGTGGCAGGGATTATGCTGCTCACAAAGGTAGACAGGGAAGCAGTTTTTCTCCTGCTTTGCACTTGTCTTTGAAGATATTAAAACCCTTAAAACTGAGAGACTGTCTTCTAGGTCAGCCATACAATTACTTACTTAGGCTTGACTTCATAATCTTCTACTGCGTTGCTACCAATGTAGCAAAAAAGTTGCCAAATAACCACAGCTGTTTTTCTTCCTGTTAGGCTAGGAAGATGGCAAGAGATCAGAAAAGATGGTGCATCTCAGTTCTATGCTGCTTATTATTCTTGCATCTCTTGCCTAATAACTTTGAATGTGTGTGGAAATGTTGATGCCTTAACACTGTTGGCATCTGAATTGAGGACAGAAGCCCTGCAGATTACTGATGTGCTTTTTTTTTTTTTTTTTTTTTTTCTTTTTTCAGGCGAGATTTGTATGTAGTGGAGAGTTTTACTAGATGACTTATATTCTGGGTGATTTGTTTTACTGGCCCCCTGTATTGAGCTTTTTACCCAAGAAGTGCCAAAATGTGAGGTTCTGTTGTGGAGTCCAGCTTAGCACCTTAGTTTTGGGAGTTCTTTTCCTCCTAATTCCCACATAAGCTTCTAAAATAAAGGGAAAAAAACAGTGAAGATGTGCCATGTCAAGTGCTATTGCAGTTGTTATAAGACAAAAGTTATCTGTGTAGATAACCTTGGATTTATCATCCTTGGATTTTTTGGCGTACATTTTATATGGTTGAGTGTGCTGTTTCTGCAGGTTAGTTTCCTAGAGTGTCTGGCATATGAAGGGGCTAGTTGGTGTCATTCTTGTGAAAGCCTTGGGTTTCTAATCATTGCAAAATGAAAATGGACATCAAACATATGGGAGTCCCCTAATAAAAAGAAACAAGTAGTGAGACTGCAGGTGGATTGGGGGGAAGGTGCTGTCTGCAGCTGAGCAGCATGCCGTTGTGCAAGGGGAGGGATTTTGTCTGGAAGAAAGGTCTTTTTCTGATAGCAAGTTTGGTGCCTGCTCAAAACCAAAACAGTGCTGACTTTACTGGCCAGACTCTGCCAGGTGCAATTGTTTTGGTAACTTGGGGTTTCTCCTGCTGTAGGATCTGTGAGATCCAGGCAGTTGACTGCACTACCATCTCGTCATTTACTGTGCGAGAATGTGAAGGATCCAGCAGAATGGGCTCCCGGCCACGCCGCTACCTGTTCACCGGGCATTCAAATGGCAGCATCCAGATGTGGGACCTGACCACAGCCATGGACATGGTTAATAAGAGTGAAGACAAAGGTAAGTTGTGTTATGCCAGGACTGTGCTGTGGTTCTTTCTCTGTCCTCACATGTGCATGACTACGGTAAATGGGCTTGGGCGCTCAGAGCTGTCTCTTTCAGATATTGGCGGCCCCACAGAGGAAGAGCTGCTCAAGTTGCTTGACCAGTGTGACCTGAGCACATCTCGCTGTGCCACACCCAACATTAGTCCTGCCACCTCAGTTGTTCAGCCAAACCGGCTTCGGGAATCTAATTCCAGGTAAGTCACCAAGGCCGGTGCCATCTGCAGACAGCACAGGTTTTACCCTTTGGGTAGGCAAAGAGGGCTCTGGTGACCTGAAGGCTGTAGCTGAGCCCTTGAATCCATGCCCTAAGTGTCTCGAACCACATGCACATACTCGTCAATTTCTGTTGGTTTATATGTGTGCAGAATAAACCATCCTATGAGAGGCTGAAGTAGGTGATCCAGAAGCCCTTGTGTGGGGGTTATGATGAGTATGTTGCTATTTAAGGGAGTTGCAGTGATGGTTGGGAGCAGGGTGTGCAGAAGAACTGGCTGCTATTCTCAGCCTAACATCTGCTCTTCTTGTCCTTGGTTGTTTTTCTTTTTTGAAGCCTCCAACTGCAGCACCACGAAACAATCCATGAAACAGCCACGTATGGTTCTGTACGGCCGTACAGAGAAAGCCCCTTATTGGCAAGAGCAAGGCGGACGGAGAGCTTTCACAGCTACCGGGACTTCCAGGCATTTAACTTACCCAGCAAAAGCCCAACAGAAAAGGCAGCTGCTGCAAATGGGAATTCGAGCCAGACAGAGACCAGGAAGGCAACAGCTGAGGGCGGTGCGGCTGAGAGGAAGACTGTCCAGACAACAGCACTGGAAGGACGAGGCACAGGCGTGACAGATGCAGGTGGCTGTTGCAGTACAGAGGTTCACCGTCTGCCAGAGAATTCCCTGGATCTCAGAAGAAGAGGACCAGAAGAGGAGAGCGAAGCCAAAGCAGAAGGCAAAAAGAAAATGGGGTTTGAGGGATCTGGCTTTCTGGGAAGGAAGAAAGTGCCCCTCCTGGCCTGTGCACCAGTCCTTGCTGAAGGTGGGCCTGAATTACCTGGTGCGGCTTCTCCATCACCTACGAAGACAGCTGCTTCACCACGTCACCGGAAGAATGACTCATCCTGCCAAGACTATGGCTTGTGAAAACGCAACTGGTGGCAAAGATGAGGTGCAGGTGCCCTCTGGCTGGTGTTGTGGTTGTTTCTTGAAGGGGACTCTGTTCTGATACCCAGGATGAAAATTGTAAGGTTATGAGAAAGTACCTGGCTGCTGCCAAACCTTTGAAGAGTCGTCCACGTCAGTGTGTGGCTTTATGTAATGCTCCGAATTGTAGTATGGTACTTGGTCCAAAATATTGTTGTGCATTCTTGCATAAATGTGGTCAGGCATGTGATATGTTGTGATTATTCTTGTTTTTGGGGAAGGGAGGGTGCTAAAGGAATACTCGGTTGCTCAGTGGAAGATGCCTTTTAGCTGCAGCCACGTTGCTCTGCAGAGCTGCTGCTGTCTTGGCTGGATTTTGCCTAATTCACAGGGCTGCCATTGTAGTCTCGTTTTATGAATGGGATCCTTGCTCTGTATGCTGCTGTCTGAAATCTGAAATGTTTTGTCCAGGTTAAGGAGGAAGCTATTCAAAATAGCATATTATTTTGCATCTTAGTCCAAATAAATTGCCAGAGGAGTGTTGCTTGTGCTTTCTGAAAATGTGTGGTATCAGATGATGGGTTTTGCTGATTGTGACTGAGAGCATGCATAAAAATATGCTTGGCAGAACACACAGAGCTGGCAGTCTCTTGAGGGCTTCCTTGTCACTTTCTCTGGAAAAAGGACAGAGATGAATATGGGAGTAGGTTTACTGTCATGGTGTAATAATTCTCAATTACAAGTGCCTTGACATGATATTTCCTGCCTGTGTTGCACTGCCTGCTTGCTGTTCGCTCCTGGTTTACTGTAGGTGGTGAACAAATTTCATTGCCTGTACATTAGTAATACATAAGCAAAGGGAACTGTGACAGCAAGTGTTTAATAGGGAGTGGGTTAGGAGGTTTTCTACCTCTGAAGAAAGCATGCTTGGAGTGAAGTGTTAATTAATGGGGGAGGGGGGTGTTTATTATTTTTAGACTTGAGCCGAGAGGGTGGGGAAGAGGGAGGGAGAGGACACAAAAGTTAAAGCAACGCCGTAAGAATTCCTTCATTTGGTGTTTATTTGTCTGGGCATTAACACAATTTGGTGGTGGAGATTTGTCAGGCCAGGAAAAGACATGGCTGTGCTGCCACAAAGGCCCCTTTTAGCTGGGTTTTAGACAGGTAAAAGACTTTTTCGTGCCAAACACGCTGCCCCCCCTTCCACCCCCACAACCCTCATCAGCTGTGGAAGTTGGATGAGGGACAACGATGAGAGCCTCTGCTTTTACAGCCTTCTACTGCTGTATGACTTGGGGATTTTCAAACTCTTCTCTTACCTTTCTGAGGTGTCAGTGCTAACACACAGGTTTTGCTACACAGTTAAAGACGGTGACAAAAAGGCCAACTTACCCCCCCCCCACACACACACATCCCCTCCCAACAAACAGTTTTAACTAGTGGGCATGGGGTGGGCAAACAGCAGCGCTGTCCCCTTCCCCCAGGCCATGCAGGCTGCTTTTGGCAAGTTACCCACTTTGCATTTTCTAGAGAAGGTGGTTGTGTTCTTCAGAGGTGGGTGTCGGTGAACGTGGTGTGCTCCTTGGTGACTGTGCTGAAGCCTTTGATGACATTGACAAGATCTTCTTCATCTACATACTGTTAGGAGGGGGGAAAAAAGGCACGTAAGGCAAAGCTGTACCAGACTAAAGGAGATTCCTTCATTTCTCTTTCCTCCCACTCCCTAAAAACTGGTTCTGAAACAGTCAGATCAGTAAGTCAATTTCTAGCTCTCTATGTATTTCCCATTCTTCCCAGCATGAGGCAAGAACCTGAAGCATTCAAGTACCTAAATCCAAACCATCCAGATTTTCATAGTAAGCAATAAGTTAAAAAAAAAAAAAAATCAATTGCTCTCTCTATATAGTGTTTGTCATAGTGTGATGGAGAACTTGGAGAGATGAAAAAGAATACATATTTACAGTTTTGTATAACAACCCTGTCTCTCGTAATTTAGATAAGATTTTGTTCTTCAAGCTTCTAAAGGAGCGTCTGAGCTTCTTCCAACTGCACTTGTCCTAATGCATCGAGCCAGAGAAAGAGTTGAAAGCAGGAGAGAAATAAACTGTCTGTTTCCACAGCATAAAGGGATCACCAGCAGTATTACTGCAGATAATGTGGCCTGGGTCACTTCAGCCATTCAGTATATTAATTTGCAAGATGGACAAAGGGGTGAACAAAACTTGCTGACAGTCTCAAGCCACAGAGTGTAACAAAGGAAGGAACTGAGTGAAAACCATGGCAGGAGGTTTGTTTGCAAGAGAGTAGCTGAGCAATACAGGAGCAGAGACAGCTAGGTTCAGGGAAATGTAAAGCAATGTACAGAGGGTGGACAGAAGAGCCCAGCTTTGCATCTATAGGTGCTGATTTTAGAAGGCGGCTGAGCTCATCAGGCTGTCAGGGTTGTTTGCCACCAAATGTGAGAGGAAGTTTTTGTTCTGCTCCTACTATTTCTGAAACTCATTGGACTATTCTGTAAACCAGTTCTAACATTACCAACATCCAGCATGTGACTGGGGGGTTTGCAAGCTAAACCAAATCATGGTGTTAAGCACAAGATAAGCAGATAGAGCAAGAGCTTCCTCTCTCAGCAGTGGGAAGCTGTTATTCTGGCTAATGAGATCCTATAGAGGTACACCCTGGGTGGGCTGTTAGTCCCCAAGGAGTTAAATCATGAGGATATGATAGCTCTGAGAAAGCGACTCAAGGCTGAGTCGCAGTGTCCCTGACTGGGGCAGATCAGTGCAGGCTGGAAGGTTAACCTGTACCTGTAGAGGTTTTTGCCTAGAGCTGATGTCTCTATCTTCTTTCTTAACCTTATCAGCTTCCTTGGTCCTGCTGTTATGGTCTAAGGAGCCACGGCAGCCATGGTAGCAACACTCCCGTGCTGCAGCATGCCTGTACATTCCAGCCCTTCTAGTAGTGTGGTGCACTGAAAGTGAAAGCCCAAGGAAGCGGCCTGGACCATCCTTCTCCAGTTCACTTTGCATTTTGGACAAGATCCACTCAATGATAACTGCATACTCCATCCAACTTTGTTACTACCTCACATGCCCTTCACCCCCATCTGTCCCCATTTGAGGAACCTTATTAGTGTTTTCTGCGAGCAAACACGTCTCTCTGGCTCCCGGACCCCCTCCCACACATTTGCTCAGGGAAGGGTGGAAGCCACAGGAGTGAAGGTTAAAAAGCCAATTTCCTGTAGACAAAGAGGAAGGGAAATTGCCACTGTCATTGACTTGAGAATCGTAACTTATATCTGTATGTTCAAGTCCATGTTAGTGACACTGGCCAATCCTCTCCGCTCCTATTTTAAAAGACAGATACTCTGCCTGCCCCCACAACCTCCTAGTCCCATGTGGACAGAGTTTGAAGTCATTTGCCACTGATGCCAGAAGATCTGTGCATTCACATGATGTCTGCATCATGAGCATAAGCAGAGGACAGAGAGAGCAGGTCTTGTCAGCAATTGAGTACAAGGTCACAGAACAAGAATCACCACAACACAAGCTCCTGCTTCTGGCACTGGGTGTGTGAAGGAAGCCAAGACGTCCCTCCTCACATGTGCACTTTTGCTTAAACGCATGGAAAGAAAAGCCTATCAGCTGACTAAATAGAAGGAACTCTTCAAGGTGCAGCTCCATGGTAGACCATGGAGTTGTTGGTTCAATGGAGACGATAGGCATATGCATGTGGACGCTTCACATCCTATAAGAGCATTGTGTGAACATCTGTGGCTCCAGGAGAGAGCAGTGGGCAGGAAGTGTTTTGAGGATCTAATCTCTGACCATGTCCTTCTAGGTCTTTTGGCTGTATCTCCGACAGCTTTTGATATTTAGACCTTTTCATGATTCTAACAGAGCAGACTTCTAACTAGCAGCTGGCACACAACAGCATCACAGAGGAACAGGAGTCCTTACCAAGCCACGACCAGCAGTGCGATGATTGCGAATAATGGCATCCCAAGGTGATTCTTCAACAAGAGACTTTTTGTCGTAGAGGTCAAGCAGCTGGCTGACACTACGATGAAGAGAGGATTGGGAATATGTGCGATTTAGCTGACTCTGACTTGGTCTCCTTGCCCTGGATGCAATATGGACACTGCGGATGCTCGTGGGAGAACCAGCTCCTGGAATTTTCGTATCTGCCAGCCCCTATGAGGAAGACACAAGCTAATAAATAAAAAATAAAGGGTGTGGTTTCAACCACTTTATCTAAACAAAACCAAAGCAGGCGTGGAAGAGAACAGAGAAACCCATGCTTCAAAACTCATGCACAGTTGTAAACAGGAAAAAAGAAAAGAAACCCCGACCTTTCCCCATTGTAGAACAATCATATGATTATAAAGAGAAAAAAACCAACCCTGTAAAACAGGACTTTCCCTGTTGTGTTTTTTTTTTTTATATCTCCCTATTTTTTAATGAAAATAAAAAACAGGCAGAGGTCCAAAGATTTTTGACAACCAGAATGATCGCCCAGACTTGCACAGCAAGGGGATGCTAGCAGACTTCCTTTTTCAGTTAGCGTGACCAAGGAAAAGACCTTCACCCACCAGGAGACACATGCAATGCAAGATGCCGTCGTGCATGCTCTTTGGGGCATCTGCCACATCACACGTCTTGCAACTCTGCAAGCTAATGACTCTACCTCAGAGTGCATCGTGTAACTTTTGAGAGTGACACTGCTTGATGAATCGGACGTGTCAGCAACGGTCTCAAACTGAGATTAGAGAGGGAGGAAAAGCGTTAGGGCAGAGCCAAGGGCAACGCAGGCGCAGTCTGTTCCTTACGGAGGGTGTGAGGTAGCTGCGAGGTAGCAGGATGTGGGGGAGGAGGGGAACTGGCAACGGTGAGGCACGATTTAACTTTTAACTGGTCATCAAAGACGGTGTGGGCAGCCAGTGTTACTTGCCACGTGACCTACTAACAATTGTGAAACACAAGTGGTTTTGCCACTTCATAGTAGCTCTATCCTAACTTCTCAGATTAAGTCCAACTGACGCACTGTAGAACCTTCCTTTCTATTAAGTCCATGAGTTTCTAGAACAACAAAAAGGAAAAATAAAAAAAAAAAAAAAAAGAAGGGGCAGGAACATGGAAAGGAATTGTGCAGGCACGCCAACAGGAACATGGAAAGGAATTGTGCAGGCACGCCAACAGCAAAGACGTTTTAAAGTCAAGAGGAACAACACAACATGACAGACTGTAGAAGAAAAGGAATCAAAACCATGAAACCAAAAAAAAAGGTTTCTTATGCTCTTAGCCTTTGCCAGGAGAAGGGGCACGCTGGAAATCCCATTGTTTCCAAGCGCTCCTTCACGGAGGCACAGATGCAGCTTCTTGGCACCCAGACAAGAAGGAACAGAATGCGTGAAGGATGCTGGAGTCACTATCCTGCTTGATGGCGCTCACAAGGAAAAGAAGCTAAATGACAAGAATCACCTCGTAGCCTGTGCCTGGGAAGAAGCACGGAACTGGAGAGCACTGCTGCTTCTATTCTCAGTCTCGTAACAATTACTGTATTCCTTCTGTCTTCCTTTTCCTCAAGGGGTTGGATAGCACTACTGCTCTGCCACACAATGGAAAGCGTTCTTTATCCAGATTTTTACAGAATTGTAACTTGTTGGAATAAAAATGCTGCAAAGCCTTCCCCTTTATCAGTTCCCAGCAGGCCTGCTCCCACCCCTCCAGTGCTCCCACTGTCGGTCTGCGTACAGAGATACACACGCACATGTTGTGAAAGTGTCATGTCCCCCCACCCCAACTTTTCCCTGCTTGCACTTGCTTTCCCCCAAATCCTCCTGCATGCAGCTTGTACTAGAGCAGTCCAGCTGGGTGGTGGGTGGATGCCAGAAAGAAATAGAGTCTCTCCCTAAGTTCTGCTTTTTGCAGGAACTTTTCATGGCTAGCTGACGAAGACTGCCAGATTGACCCTGGTCGGCCATTCACAACAGATTGCTGGGACAAAAAAGCTTCCTCTGAAAAGCACATTTTATCACCTACCTTCTCATAGCATGCCTTTTAGCTCTATTGGAGATGTCAGCTAACATCAGGTGGCATCGGTGGCATTGCATTTTCTGTGACTCCAGATCCAAAGTTTTCATAAGGCATCAGAATCATTTCAGGGCCTGCAGACCAGGCATCACAGGTACCTTGTTTGGACTAAGCACCTCTAGCCTGGCTCTTGGTGCCTTCATAAGTACACCAGACAGCCCTTTTCCTACACTGAACAGCCTTCATTGGGTAACCAAATGGTGGAAGGAGGAAGAAAAATTCCGTGTGTGTGGGCAGATAAAAATACAACATGATGGATATAGAACATAGCGTTTTACCAAACGTACCGGATGGGTTTCACCTGATGAGTACACACTCATTGGTGATGTTCTTTTCTGAAGTGGAACTAAAGGAGGTCTGTCTCGTGCATAGGGTTGCTTGTGGACTTTCCTTTGAAGAATTAAGGACAGAAGAATAGCCAAGAGGATCAAACCTAGAACTACCATCAACACTGCAAACCACAACTCGTTGTAGAATTTTGCACGTTTGGACTCTGCCTTGTCCTTCTCTCCAGGTGTTGTCAAGATCACACCTGTAAAAAGAGGGATTAGGGGAGAAAGCCAATGTTATTTCAGAAAGCATTTAACAATATGCTATCCCTTTCCTCGCTAATAAATTACACAGAAATTTAAGTAATTTTGTCGTCATGTGCTTATTTGCACTCATGTTCAAGGTGGCATAATGGTTCAATATGCTAGCGGGCTATAATAAAAAGCTTACTACCCTCAGGAGACCCTGCTTAAAGTTCTGGCATTGCTGCTCAGGCTGGAAATCACCACTGTATCAGCAGCTCTTGAGAAAGGAGGCGGTGGAGGTGGAATGCAAGAAAAAAAAAAGGGTTCTCCAAGTAACCTTGAGGAGTGGAAATGGCTATGGTAATTTCAGAGCAGTACAGGCAGAGGACATTCTCTCCAGCACTGTATAATGGCAGGCCTGTGCTGTTAAAAAGAGAGAGGGAGGAAGACTGAACCAAAATGAGTGATAAAACTAATACAAAAGCAGACAACAGGAAACATTTTACTCCTTCTTCCTCGGCCTGTTAGAAAAACCAGCCACTTGGTTGGCCTTGCTGATACACGGTACAAGCATAAGAAATCTCAGTGATAGGGTTGCCGGGTCATTTGCAATCCCACATGCGGACCCAGACTCTTGGCTGAGCAATTTCCATCACCTTTGCTTGCAAGCCTCCGCTGCAAGCTGCCTGTGGTGCCGACCGAGTCTGCAGTGCGCTCTGGGTACAAGGAGCAATCAAAGTAAAGGAGCAGACTGTGGGAGGTGATGGACATAGAGCAACTGGGAACATTTTATAACGCCTTTACAGCAGCCTCGCCTGAAATCCTGCAGGTGGATGGAGTGAACACATGAAAAGCGAGATAAGGGAAATGCAGTGTAAAGAGTCATTGCAAAGACAAGGCCCATTTTTTTTTAAGAAGCTGAACAAGATGCAACTCAAACAATAAACAAATTGGTAAAAATAATATGTCAGTTAGAACTGGTTTGAGATGAGCTTTACTTCCCAGAAAACTAAGGAGTTAAAAAACCTGAAACTTTACTGGTAGGTATCTATTACTCAATGGATGCCAGGTGACTGCTGTGTCATCACACCCAACACCTTCGCTTCCACGAAACGGGCAAAGGCCTTGTGGCCAGAAGGGAAGCAGCAGATGTTATAAACCAGGTCCTGACAGCATCTCATATGATATTCTCATAAACTTCTTAGGGGAACACATCCCAGCTGAAACTGCAGCCTGAGACTGGCTGGTTGGTCATAGGAAAGGAGCAGGTGGGTGCTTCGTGCCCCTCGCTGGGGTGGGTGGGGTGCAGGGAGGAGAGACAATGTATATTTTCATCGTCAAGCTGAGGAGGAATGTGAGAGGGCAGGATTAGAATTCAAGATAGTGTTAATTAGAAGCTAAAATCTGGAAGAAACCAGATTCTGTTCAGGAGGAAAAAGCACTACGTTTTCACCACAGGGAAGACATGGACCTGTTGGAGTGGGGCCAGAGGAGGGCCACAAAAATGATCCGAGGGCTGGAGCACCTCTCCTATGAGGACAGGCTGAGAGAGCTAGGCCTGTTCAGAAGAGAAGGCTGCAGGGAGACCCTAGAGCAGCTTTGCAATGCTTAAAGGGGGCTTATAAAAAGATGGGGATAAACTTTTTAGGAGGGCCTGTTGTGGTAGGACAAGGAGTAATGGTTTTAAACTAAAAGAGGGTACATTCAGACTGGATACAAGGAAAAAATTTGTTACAGTGAGGGTGATGAAACACTAGAACAGGTTGCCACCACAGAGGTGGTAGCTGCCCCATCGCTGGAAGTGTTCAAGGCCACGCTGGATGGGGCTCTGAGCAATCTGATCCAGTTGAAGATGTCCCTGCTTGATGCAGGGGTGGTGGAACTAGATGATCTGTAAGGTCCCTTCCAACCCAAACTATTCTGTGATTCTGTGATTTGTGTAAGAATAAAAGAAAAAATATTACACATCTGGAGAGAGGATCTGAAGCTGATCATGATGTAAAGGAACAGAAAGCCATCCATGGCATAAAAAGGCACATTACCTACATACCTCATACCCCGATGATACTAAGGGATTCCCCCTGATCCTGCAGTGAGATGCTATCCTGTCTGGTATGCACAACATAACAGATTTCTACCACAAACACATAAAATCAATAGGTGCTAGATAATTTCTTCACACATTTACCAACTCCGTCTCCAGCGCTGTACTTGATGACCGGTGTCATGGCGCTCCCTTCATCAGTGATACAGGTCACTTGAAATAAAAAGGCTGAGCAAAAAGATTAGAAAATCCTGTCAGCAGAAGAAACTAAATTCTGTAGGTGCTGCTTTGTCACCGTGATCCACCACCAGAAGCAGCCAGATCTGAGAAAAGCCAAAGCAGTCAAGGCTGTGAGTCCCAGATCAGAGCCTCATAACCCCTTATGCATGCGTACTGAATTCTAAACTATGAACCATGGCAGATCATAGGTATTCACCACTACGATGTTGCTACAAATTATATTCCTTTTTCACCACCCAGTCCTCCCTCTTCCAATGACAGGTAACTGTCGACATTCAACTTATTTGTCATTTTGCCCTAAAGCCCTCATACTCCACTCACGGCCGATACAAACATGTTAAGAATGTTTGAGTTAAAAAAAAATGTATTAGTATCATTGCAGTAGTCAGGAAAGTAAAAAAATAAATTACAAAATCCTTTGACATAAAAAAAACTCAAAGCCTTAAAAACAGAACATTTTTTTCTTGTATTTTTTTTTCTTTTTTTCCCCTCATGGACAGAGTTTCCTTGTATTTTAAAGACTGCAAATTTCTGAAAGAGAAACTGCATTGCAGAACGTGGCTGATTCCAAGAGTGACTGACTTAATTTGGTTCAAATGAAAATCCAAGCTCCAGTCTTACCTGAAGCTGAAGATTTCCAAGCATTTCCCAGAGTGTAGCCCTGAAGGGTGGAATTGCAATGCTGCCCCAGGACTTGGGAACTTGGGAGAGCTCGACCCTCCCAATGAGCCAGAGCAGTCTCAGCCAGTCAGGTACAATGTTTAAGAGGAAGCTTAGCTCCAAGGATTTTTTGTTTCAAGCATCTGCCTAGATGCACTTCAGTGTGTCTGTAGTACCCTCCTGTGCTCTTAGCTTGGGATGGCTATGCAGAGTTTTTCTTAAATTTAGCACACAATGATACTCATTTAGCTCAAGAGTCTTTCACAGAGAGAAAGCCATAGGAAATTGGAACTGACTTTTGTCAGATGTCCTTGGTAAATACAGCTCGGTGTCAAAGCCGCTGTAGATGCGTTGCCCGCTCTCAGTTAACGCGTACTCCTTCAGGCGGCCGTTCAGTACAAATGTACGACTCCAGTCTATGTGGATGGTAGATAAATTGCTGACAACGGAGAATGGAGCCGTGTACCGAGGTGCTACAAAAGAAGGAAAGAAAGCTCATTTCGAGACTCTCGCTTCAACAGGCATGACTGAGTTACACAGTGCAGAGAAGGAGACTCTGCATGATACAGGCTCTCTGTCGCATGCATTCCCCTCTCTCTCATATACACGTGTACGAGTAGGGAAGATAGAAGCAGAAAAGAGAAAGCTGCTGTAGCATGCCAGCCTTTACACTGAGAAAGCAGAAATATCTCATATCTTTAAATAAAGATCTAGAACTCCTTTCCTTTGCCTTTGTGTATGTGGTACAGATACTAAAAGTGTATAAATTAAATTCCAGCTTCAGATGGGGGTCAGGGAGACACAAGAGGTTGTGTGAGTCCAGCTGCAGCATGCCGGGCTGTGGGAACCGAACTGCTAAGGAGAGGACTCTTTTGCAAGCCCTAAGAAATTGCCCAAGATCATCTTTTAACACATGCACATACATGAAAACATGGGGTTTCAGAAAAGCAAGAGCAGATGGCAGGCAGAGAAAAAAGAAATCCAGAACTCACTTCAGGGAGGAAGAATTCATCAGCTGGGCTCAACAGCTTGCTGACAAAAGACTTCATTTTAAGTTTGAGGTGGGCCTTTCTTGCGCCTTTGCCATTAAGCCATGTGCCCAGTATATGCTGGTTTGTTCATGAGAAAGCTGCTTGTCCAGCTGCACTTTGCTGCTAATTGCCCACTGTCACTAAAGCAAGCCTTCCAGGCAAGAGAGAGCAGACATTCAGTGACCCACGAGACCTGATGTGAAGAGGTCAGCAAGGCAAGAACAGCAAAACTGAAAGAAGAGGGCTGCGGACCCAGTGGGTAGGGGGTTAAAAATGGCTTACAAACCTTTGTGTTCTTTATGTTTCATTGATTCATTATGAATTTTCTCCATGTAAAAGTTCATTATCACTTTCCAGCTTTTTAGTTTGCAATTTAATAAGACACAGCTTTAGAGATATGAAACTTTTTCTTTTTTTCAGTAGTGATATTAAAGAAAATCTGGAGCTCTCCCACCTGAAATTTTCAGCTAAGAATGTAGCGGATATATTTTTAGTAATTACTAGGCAGAGCTACCAAGTGATGCAAAAGGAATTTTTTTAGAAAGGTGATTCTGAAATCCTGACATGAGACTGTATGATATACAGTGAACATCCTCTTTGCCCTGACCTGGCAGGCTGAGGTGAAATGCCCATCTCATCTGTTATGGAATCACTCTGGCTGCAGCACTATAGATCTTTTTAATAAAAGCTGATGTTAGACTACTACAAATTCAGTTTTGATGGCAAAATCTATTCTGACTGTAGGCACACGTTCTGTATGTTTAATTTCCATGCAGACCACCACATGGCCTTAAAGTACTGCCCGTGATGGTTAGACAGTTAGCAACGAATTCTTACTTCAGTGTCAACAAGGATCCAATCATTCCGATGACATCCAAGGAAAACTCTTATCAGCCCTAGCAGAAGTGTGGCATGAATTAGGACAGTAAGATTGTTCCTGAAAAGAATCACCAGGTCTCTTTCAAGATCTCCACTTTTCCCAGGGATTTTTTATGGCAGTGTATTTATTACTACACATCACCCTTCTGGTAATACTTGAACATTTTATGTTCTGCAGCTTTGCTGCCCATTTTCAGAAAAATAAAAGGTTTCCAGGCTCCCAAGATAGAGGATATGATATCAGATGATGAGCAAAGAAGTATTTTTGAAGTCATGAGCAGTCAAGACCCAGAGCAGAATTTCAATGAATGGGCAGCAGAGGCACAGTCACCGGGGACACAGAAGAGCAGGTTTCTGGGGACATCATCTTTCACAGAAGTCATTTGGTGCTATGCAGACCCTTGCACCAGGAGTGGGCATTGCTGATCAGTGAACCAGTCCCCATACTCACGCTCCTTTTCTGTAGTGAAACCAATCCACTCTGAGGCGCTGCTGCCAACAGAGTTGTAAGACACAACTCGCAGATTGTAAGTCGTGTAGGGCTCCAGGTTGGATACATTGGCACTCTGGCCTTTTCCTGTATACTTCACCTCAGCTGGGCCAGGAGTGCAAGCCTTCACTGCTGGCTGTAGGTTCAGGGGACAAGCCATATAGACATGGAGCTCGTAGCTGAGAAAAAAGTTGAGATTTTGATTAATCAAGATCCTTCATAACATAACAGCCAATCATACATTTCATCCTAATTGCTGTATGTCTGGCTACCAGAGAAGAGAATGGACCTGATTCCAGTTTTTCGTTTGGAGATTTCTGCCCCAACTATAAGATGCCTACAAGCAATCGTAGTTGTAAGTCGTTGCACTTGCAGTGAAACTGTTAATGCCTGTTACCTTGCTGTTCACTTCTGCAAACCAGGATGTGCCTACGTAACTACCAGATGCAGCCACCTCTTCGCTGCCAGTTGAGCTCACAACTTTTTGGCTGTGCAACCACAGCTGTCAGACAATTACCTCCACTCACAACGACTCATCCTCTCTGCCTTCATCCTCCTCAGTATCCTGCTCAGGAGAAAATCAACCGTTGCCTGTAAACACTTCCCAGATGGCAGGCAGGCCACACAGGTTATCACCACCAACCCTGGGAAGGAGGAGCATGGCTGCCACAGCCCTGCAGCAATTCTAGCTCGAGTTGTTCTGCCGCCAGCCCTCACCAAGGTGTGCAGGTTCGGCTGGGCGGCAGCTCCCACCTGGTGACAATGCCGTTGGGCGACTGCGGGGCGCTCCACTGGAAGGAGGCGTTCCTGGAGGTCACGGTGTGGATCTGCGGTGGGGGCTGCTCTGAGGGTGGGGCCGGCTCCGTGGTGATTTGAGCCATGGGTCCTTTGCTGCAGCAGTTGAAGCAGGTGCAGGCCTCCACGCCAATGGAGTAAGTGGTAAAAGGTTTTAGCCCATGTATTGTCTGCTGGGTGGCAGTCCCTTCTGACAGCTGCAAAAATTAAGAGGGAACTTGTCACAGTTTCAAGCACCAGAAGTACTAAATAAGAATTATAGAGGTGAATTAACTAGAAGAAGATGGGCACAAGGTTCTGCATGTCCTTTGAGTCTGACATTAATGCAGCTGTTGTGTAATGGGAACTCTGCACTCATTTTTCTCCCATTATGAAGTTAAAGGGCACTGTTCAAAGGAAAAGACCATGCCATCAGTGGCCTCACAGATGTCTTGAGTTGAGCTGTGACCACTGTATGTCAACTTGCAAATGTCATTCTCAGGAACAGAGAAACAGAAAACCTTTAAGGAGAAACTCTGGGAGAAGTGGTACTGAAGAAAAAGAAATTAATGTGGAAAATAACTCTGTGATCAGTGTCCTAGCAAATGCTCATGTGTATCTCACAAGCTTCCTCAGTGTGGGTACAGGAGACAGCATTGGGCAGAGTGATACAAATGTGTCTGGTGGGTCAGTTTACTCACAGACAAGAGAATGTGCTCTCTGGTAGGTACCTCTAAGTTGAGGGCCAAAACGATGCTGCTCTGCATTCAAACGGCCACGGTGCTGGGTGAGTCGGTTAGGAAACTCTCCCATGCTCAGCAAGGGAGACCTAGCAGTTCTGGCAAAGGAAACGGTGCCCTTGTTCTGAAACTGCTCACAGAAATGGCCACTTCACCTCATTGCTGTAGTCATTTGTGGGTATAACTTCTTCAGCCAAAGAAATAAAAATATGTAAAAAATACCAACAAGGGGCAACATCTTCTCCCTTTGGCAAGCATCTGATTTAGCAGAGTGCAATAAAAAAATAGGAAGGAAAGAGTCAAGCAAACAAAGGAAAGCACTTGGTACTTCTTGCTGCCAGAGCCGG
The DNA here is from genome assembly GCF_030867145.1 of Opisthocomus hoazin. Classification (NCBI taxonomy): domain Eukaryota; kingdom Metazoa; phylum Chordata; class Aves; order Opisthocomiformes; family Opisthocomidae; genus Opisthocomus; species Opisthocomus hoazin. The sequence continues at coordinate 28,451,358 of NC_134415.1, forward strand.
AGATGAGCCAGTAGCGTGGCAGGTGTGAGGGGAGGGCAGCGGAGGGCCATGCAGGCACCAGCGAGGTGAACGGGCTGAATCAGACGCGGACACAGCCAATTGCACCGGAAGGAATAAATGCATAATGTGCACTCGGTAGGCAGCTTAAGCTCACGGAAAGGATTGATGCCCTGGGAAGGTGTCCCTAGCACTTCCAAGCCGAGCAGGATGGGACAAGGGAAAAAACCCATACAAATATTTATTTACTTGTAAAAAGCAAATAGATATTGTTACAGACAAAAAGTATTCAAGTATTTGGCACTGACTTGGTGGTAACTTTCCCAAGTACCTTCCACAGCCCTAGCCTTTCCCCACATCTCTTTATTTTATAACTCTAATGAAGGCCTGCAGGTTTCTTAAGCTGGGACCGGTCATTTCTGGACACCTAATGTTGTCTAGGCTGACACATCAAACACAGAAGTTCCTTGGCTACTTGCACTATTCTTCAGTGTTTTACCATGAAATACTTCTGACCAACAAGAAAGATTTTAAGGAAAACACATGTACAGCACTTTCTTCTGAACTTCAAGTTCATAGGCTATCCAAAGCACACAACTATTACCTGCTGGTTGCAGTTTCCACCTGCACCATTTGGACTGGCAGGAGCTGGCTGGAAGTGTTTCATTTGGATGTTTAGCCACCCCTGAACAATACTTGTGATTACCATCACATTGTCACAGCACATCAGCATGTGAGAAGGGTTTAATTATGAGCTTAGTTCCTTGAGAAGCATGACATTTAGGTGGGTGAAAGCACTGGTGGCGCTTTGGCCAGAAGAGAGCAATACAGAGCAGTCAACAATGGGAGTGCAGGAGAAGAAGACAGTCTGCAACCAGCAGTAGCAGCTTGTAAGAACAAAATTGTTAAAGCTAGAAAATACAGGCTGCAATGGAAGTACGGAAACAGTGTTGACAATACTCACCACCACATCAGTCCCTCTGGTACCGTTAGAAAAAAGCCTGTAGATACTGACCACGCCGTTTGGCTTAAGAGGGGGGCTGATGTTCACCACGGCCACTGTGGATGCCACCGTGTCGAAGAGGGGAGCTCCCAGGCCCTCCGGAGGGGCCGGGCCTGTCCGGCAGCGGGACCAGCCACTCGGTGTCCGGCCCGCTGAGTTTACCGACCACACCTGCGGCACACAAAAACAGAGAAGCTGTTAGCCAAGGACTCAAGCCTACAAAACATCCACGGTTAGCCAGGGATGCTACTTCAGCTGTACTCAGACTGAGAAAAACGCAGCCCAATGACACCCATGCAAAATGTGCCTTGACTCCCACCCAGCACCTGTGCTGACCCAGTGACTTTCTAACTGAAAAGTGGAATGTTTCCCACTGCTACATTTAGGGAAAAGAAGCAGATTTCATATCTCAGGCAGCGTGTGTTCATGTGTCTTCTTCATACCTGATTCCCAAACTCTGAATTCCCACCACTGTCTGTGTCATACCATGCAAAGAGGACTGAGAAGCTGTCATCAACAGTGATAAAGGTTTCAAAGACATCTGAAAAAAAACCCTGATATGCAGTCCTGCGAGTTTCTCCCTTCTGCACACTTTCTTCATGCAGGCAAGCAGACCAAATGAATTCAGGCTGGCACTGTGTGACACTGAAGTTTGTTCACCTTGCTGAATCACACAAGCAAAACTCTAGTTTGCTTTAACACCAGGGAGTTTTACAGAAACACCCCTCTTGAAAATATTAGTGTATCAGTCATTTGGCAACATTTTCAGTAACATGTAATATAAATAAAGCCCACTGAAATGCATAGTTAAGTCAGCATATCTCATTTATTTTCACAACATTTTCTTTATTGCATGAGCACAAAGGCAGTGGCTTCCGTTCCAAGATTTCAAAATTTAGCAGCTTGAATTAGCCCTGATTAAAACCCACATGTCTCTATGAACTATGCCTACTGATTTTGTCAGCTTCCCAAAACCAGTGATCTGCAGACTACATAAAACTCAGCACTTCTTAAACACACCCTCCAACAAATCTGCATGAAAATTAAATTTTGCTTTCATCAAGGAGTGAATAAACATATGGAAGGATGTATAATCTTATTTATCAAAAACCATTTGTATAATTAAACACGAATATCATAAAAGGTTGCCTTAGGTCGTCATTTGCATGAGTAAGTAATTTGTAGAATGTCAGGTACAATAGAGAGAATAGATGGATGCGTGAGCGTATAGGGTTAAATTAGGCTCAATATTAGCCAACCACATAGTGATCAATCAGAATGATAGATCTAAATGGCAATACAAAAGGACTGTCTGAGCGATTTTTAGTATAAGTATTCCTTAGTAAGCTTTCATGTCGAGCAGTTCTAACTGCAGTAAAACATGTTCTTATGTGATCTACTCTGGGCAGAGGTAGTGGGGAAGTGGACAGTGGGACTATGCCTTAAAAAAATTAGGAGGTTTAGAAATAAGAGGTCTTCAAAACTGACCCTGGAGTCCTTTCAGCTTGCAATATCAAGTTCCAAGGCCACAGGACACTTCACAAGGAGCCTGGGGAAGGAAAAAGGCCAAAGACCACCACAATGGCTTTGAAGACTGGTTCTGCCAATTAGAAACCTGAAGTTCCTGCCTGATTCCCTGAGTAATGTATAGCACCATCCAGCGAAGCACTATGTAAGTACAGATGATGCCCTATGACAAAAAGCTCTGCCAAAGCACTTTCATTTTCAGTGAAATCAGTAATATATATCTGTTGTGAACTTTTCATGAAGTCAAACTCTGTTCACTTTACTGCAGTAGGTCAAACCCTCTATTTCAGGTCAGTTCCAGCTGCCACAAAGATTTGCCCACAGTCGTTGATTTCAAGGGGTGTATTTCTTTGTGGAAACAATAAGCCACGTGTGGAATGAGCTGCTCTGAGTGTGCCACTGGCATCGATTCAGCACTGACCTGAGCTCAAATGCTCGTTATATGCAAGGTGTGGCCTTAATGAGCACGGAGCGTAACAGTGTCGGACCTGACCAGCCGAGCAAGCTGTCCACAGCAAACTGAAGGGGATGAGTTAGGAACAGAGGCTTCCTGTGTAGCACAGGAATTTGGCCTCAGAGTGCAACCCCTTAGGAATTTCAGAGGAGACAGGGACGCAACTTACTTTGGAAGCAGACGCCTCACTGAGGGTTGGGTGGAGACACATTCCTCCATCAATCCCTCTCCTATCATAGGTGCCTACGCCTTGTCGTTCAGAAAACAAGCCTTATTTCAGACAAACAATGGCTCTTTCTTCCAAAACACTGTCTTAGGACAAGGGAAAAGAGGATGCTCATCCACTTTCATACTACAGCTAAGTAGTTAAAGGACTCCTCCAGGAGACAGGCAATTTAGGTTCAATCACATGCTCCAATGGAGGCAGTCAAGCTTGCTGCCCTCCAGAGTGGGAATGCCCAAGTGTATGATCTGGCTTTGTTCTGGGGGTGCTCCCACTGCTCCCTTCAGGGCTGTTTCAATTTGCACGAACACAATGAAATCAAGGTTGACCGGGCAGAGCACGAGGAAGTGGAAGCAGACAGTTCCCCAGCCCAGCCCTTCCTCAGGGCAGTGAGGGGCAGCTGAGGTTGTGGTCCTTCCCCCAGGCGCCACATGCCTGTTCCTCTTGAAAAAAGGCCAAGGTCATAGCCGCATGTGTGTGGGCCTGACAGACAGACATGCTCTGAGCATTCCTTCTAGACAGACACCAGCTACTCAGCCCTGCCAAGCCACATTTCCAGCAGAAAACCTCTAGATATCTGTGAAACTCTCCAACGCCAGCTTCTGAGACAGCTGTGACAGCTAAAAAGGACTTCTGAGTATCTAAGTTCTGGATTTACACTGGCCTAAGCTGGATTCCCCTAGCTCCCTCTGCTTCTGCTGAACCATCTGTAAAAGGATGGATGGGTATAAAAATATTTCCCTTTGAGAACCACCAGCCAAGTAAATCAGTGTTTGGAGACTCGGAGCAGTAAGTGCCCAAACTGACTGCAGATGGAGATGCTGATGTTAGCCACTTCTTTGCATGAAGAAATGGGACAGCATGGCAACAGAGGTCACAATGAGGAGTGCCTGTTAAAATCAAAGGTTTGGTCATGGCTCCTCAAAAAGTGACCACAAAATGGTCATGGATGAAAGCTGTTGCCTGGCTAGCCTGGTTAAAGTGAAAGTTCATAGTTTGGACTTTTGTAAAAAGTTTTTTGGGCTCACAAAAATTCCTTCTGAATCGTGATATAATCAGCACTAAAAAATATTTAACTGCATTCATATAGAAACCGAAAGAGCTTATAGGCATCTGTATTACCTGCTGCTTATAACGTAAGAAGATTATAAAGGAGCCCATAGGAACGTGGAACAAACAAGAAGCAGTCACATCTGAGGGACATACTGAATGGCAAAACAGAGACAGCAGAAAACGAACAGAAGTTTCTTATAACTTGACTTTCTGAATGTATTGCCTCCAAAAGCATTAAGTCTGACATCATGGTGCATGGCTCAGCACCCTGCCAAAAGATGTGCTGCTGTTAATGGCTGCACTGTCCAGAAAAAGCCAGGGGAGGGCTCCGAAATCAGCTACTCGGGTTACTATTTAAAATGCTTTATCAATCTGCTGGCCCCTGGCCCAAACTGCACTTTGAAGGGGAGCCAGAGAGAGAGAGAGGGAAACCTCTCCGGAGACCGTATATTCAGAGGACTGAAAAATTCCAGTTACAGATAACTAAGCTTGTTTTTTTCATCATAAATGAGCCTTTACAGATCTCTGCTCCTGGAAGAAACTGGTGATCGGCCATTGCTCAGAATGATCCCAGGACAACCTCAAGGTTCATTGGCACAGCGAGAAGGGGCAAAACCTATGATGAGGAGGAAGGGAAGTGCTGAGAAGATGGCCTCAGCCTTACCATGACGAGCCCAGCTTGTTCAAGCTTAGTAAAGCTGAGTAACAACTCCTTCCATAAAGGGCAACAAAATCACAACGGCACTTGGGTGTAGATGCAGAATAATCATGGTATTGTAGATGCCAACAGTGGAAGAAACCCATTAGATGACTAACTCCATCCCTGAGCCACACAGGTTCTTCTGCTTCAACACTCTTGAAACCTCAGATCCTTACTGAGAAAGCTATGTTTTAAACTGAAAAAGAAGCCTTTCTTTCACCAAGTTGAGGTCGTATGTGAAGATATTTACTCCATACAGAAGATACTAATGGGAATTGAGGGAAACAGCTGGATACAAGCTTCCACAGCTCCTCCAATGCTGCAGCACAAGAAAGGCACTAGAAGAAAAGCAATGATAAGCCAGGCAAGCACTATGGCCTCACTGTGATGAAAAAGGGAAGGTGAAGAAACTGCCAACATAAAGCACTCAAATTAACCGCCCCAAAAAGGACAAAGATAGCCCAGCATTAAGGCACTAAACACAGTGTGTAGCCAAAAGTTTCCCCAAACAAAAAAAGCGATCCCATGATCACACAACTCCAATTACGTGAAGAAGCGTAACCGGGCTGACTGAGCAGCGGTTTGGGAGAGGACGTTGTGCTTGCGCTGACGCCTGCCAGCTCACAACACTCGCACCTCAGACCGGGCTCAAGCAAGGTGACAGGTATCACGGCTGCAGACACAGTGACTAACCGGGAAGTCCTCCAGTGGGAATCCTCTCTGCTCCTGCAAAGGGAAGCCCTGGGCAGCTGACAGCCTACAGAGCACGAGAAACTCTCCTGTGCTGGAGAGGTCTCGCTCACTTCTGCTGAAGCGTGGCAAGGCAGCAGCAGGCAGAAGGGTGGACTGGCTGGTGGTAGCTTGCCTGTCTGAAGGCAGCAGTGCCGAGCTCCTGCTGACTTCCCAGGTCAGGGAGAGCTGCGATCCTCTGCTTTGCACGGAGGCCAGATGCTGCTCACCCTCCCTGCTTGCAGGATATGGGCAGAAAGGAGAGCGAGCCGAACAGCTGACTGCCAACCGGCAGTGACTCCTGGCTCCCACCATGTCCTACAGGCTCTGTGCGTCATGCCGCTTCGCACTGCCGTTACTCTACAGGCCCTCACAGTTGCCTCTGTGGCAACAAGATCTCAGTTCTGTCTGTGGCAGCAGCTTGCACAGAGCTCCTGCAGGCCCTCAGAAAAGAGTCTTTACCTTAAAAAAAGTCTCATTACTAAATCACTACCTACCTTCATCTTTAAGCACTGCTTAGAGCTGTAGCACAGTTCAGGAGTGCTGTAGGTTCTGGGGAAACACAAGGTCAGACCAAGCCAGCTCTTTCACACGTGCACATAACTCTTTGTTCCTGTGTGTAAGAGCCAGGTGCGACTTGGGTCTCTGCCCTTAGGGCATCCACAGACTGCACGCACCTGTGACTGCTGGTCTTTCCAAACGGGATTTAATGCTGGCACTACTCGGCACATGCCAGGAGAGACGAACGGTAGCAGAGAGGAGTTTCTACCACTCTTCCTAGAGTTGTTCCGTGGAGTTCGCAGAGACACAGCACTACTTTGAGACTTCGCTTTGGATTTCTTGACTCAGATTTTTTTCAATTTCTAACCTACACTTACATAAGTGAGGAATTTTCACAGCGTAATTCTTTTCTAAGATAGCAAGACATTTTAGGGGTATATAAGATATGACATCACTAAGTTCAGAACCACAACACCCAATTTTTAGTTGTGTTCAAACAGTAGTCTGCAAGAAAATCAGAGACCATAATCCTGGCTGGTCACAACTAGAGAAAACCAGAGAAGCTTCCTCTCGCCATCAGTTGCAGCACCCTTCACAAGTCTTTCTTCTCATCAGAACTGACCGGTGTCTGCAGCCTGGGTAATTTGGAGTTACTTATGCAACGTCAGCACAGCTCAGAGCACATCGCTTGTCTAACGAAATCTAGCATTCAGCATTAGGATAATGCGTTCACATCTGGCCACTGCAGTGTCAGGCAGGTATTAGCGAAGTAGAAAGTTTCAAAAGTAGTTGCAGTCTAGGGGGGACAGAGCAAAGGCAAGGGAAATAAAGTATCACATCCACTCAGGACAAGAGGTACAAAAAGGTAGTAAACAAATGCACGCTTTCTGATTTCCCATGCTCAGATCCATACTTTTCCCTCTTCAACATTCATTTAGTATCCTTAGGGAGACCGTAAACATATAATGGGATAGATTTTAGGTCCAGGCTTCTAGCACTGTGATACTATGAGCCTCTTAATGTTGCTGTTCATCTCCACTGTTCAAACGCTAATAATAAAAGTACTAAACCTATTCTGGGGAAGCGAAAGCGAAAGACAACAGGCAAACACTTTGGGACTTAAACAAAATTGCCAAATTCTAAAGGAAGCTCATTTCATATAACATAGTATAACACCATTAATTAATGAGAGATGTAAACAGGTTTAACTCTAAAAGGTAGAAAATTAAATAATTTGTTTCCTATGGGTATATAATGAGATAGTTACCAAGTTCCCATGAGAGAGATAAGCAGATATTAAAAGGTCTTTCCAATACCTGTAATGGCTAAGGGCAACAGCTAATTCAATAGATTCGATCAAAATCACCACTTCTTTCTCCACTTCTGATTTATTACTTTGGCTGTAGTTAGTCATCACTCATTTTAGTTTGCTTTTCAGCAGTCATAAATTATGCCTCATAAATAAAAAAATACAATCAAGGAAATCATATCAAGTCATCTACAGCCCTGGAGTGTATCTTCCCCTGGTACTCACACTAATGCCTTTTTAAAGGATAGCTTGCCGTGGTTCTGAATATGTCAGAATTACAATTTACTGAGAAGGGTCTTGCAAGACTGGTGCTGTAACAGTCTCACTGGTAATGTTGGAAGCCAACAAAACCAGTCTAATATCCGTATTTAGTTTAATGAACAAAAATTAAGGTTTGTTGCATCAATGCACTATTCACGCACTTCTATTTAGAATGGTGTTGACAACAGAAACATATTGCCTGAAGTAGAGCTTAATGAAGGAAGTCATGTGGTTTCAAATGGCCCTTCTCCCTATTGTGCACCCTCTACCCGCGGAAAGGAAGCATCTTGTTCTGCAAAAAGGTATTTAGAGTAGGTATCATCATTACATCAGTGAAACAATATAGTTATGTTTACTTTAGAGAAGCTGAGGCCAAGCTCGATAGCCTAGTGCAGATGTAGCATGAGAAACTCTCTTTACTTGGCAGCAGGGAGCACAAAGAACCTTCTAAGAAAAAACACTCTTTCAAACAAAATAAAGAGGGGATAACAAGCAGGGAGTGCAAGAAAGAACTAGATTTTATGTCACTACTTTGTAGTCCATCTTTCTGTCAGGGAGACAGGAAGAAATGGTGAATTAAAATGTTGAAAAGGAGGCAGATATGAGGGATATTATAAATGGATGACTATCCATCACTGGCCAGTCAGAAAACCAGTTTCATCCCATTTTAAGCTGCAGAAGTCACTGAAGAGCTGTTCGTCAGTAACTAAGCAGCAGAAACTGGAGCTCAGCCAACAATTTGACAGACAGGCTGGTAAACCAAGTGTCACTCTTGTCATCTCTGAAAAGTGACCAAGAAGGTTGACATATTCTGCACTTCATGGAGTGGGTCCTTCCTTAATCTTCACGACTTTGCATCCACTTTTTTCTCTTCATCTCTCCAAAGTCAGAATATGATTTGTTTTCTCTTTGAGAATCCAAGATCGAGGAACCAACAGATGTTTCCACAAGTATATCTAAGGGTATTTCCTAGACCCTTCACATGACTGCAGTAACTGGAGTGTGAGAAGCACGCTTCACAAGCAAGAGGGATGCTGTGCTTCCCACAGTGGTTGGAGGCAGATATCTTAGCACTGCAGACCCTGTCTTGGTGCACCAGATAGTTCTCCTGGAGAATAATCCTCTGCAGGGAGCCATAAAACTTTCCAAAAAGGGACAATCCTACTTCTCTGTCTTTTACATTTTCCGTGCCTGACAAATGGAAAAAACGATGTGTCCTAAACCAGGAAGACATTAAGCCATTAATCTAAAGAATCATAGAATCGTAGAGTCATAGAATCATAGGTTGGAAAAGACCTCTAAGATCATCAAGTCCAACCGTCAACCCAACACCACCATGCCTACTAAACCACATCCCAAAGTGCCACATCTATACATTTTTTTGAACACCTCCAGGGATGGGGACTCAACCACCTCCCTGGGCAGCCTGTTCCAATGCCTGACCACTCTTTCAGTAAAGAAATTTTTCCTGATACCTAATCTAAACCTCCCCTGATGCAACTTGTGGCCATTGCCTCTCATCCTATCGCTAGTTAGTTGGGAAAAGAGACCAACACCTGCCTCACTACAACCTCCTTTCAGGTAGTAGTAGAGAGCAGTAAAGTTCGTCCTCAGCCTCCACGTCTCTAGACGAAACAGCCCCAGCTCCCTCAGCCACTCCTTATAAGACTTGTTCCCTAGACTCCTCACCAGCCTTGTTGCCCTTCTCTGGACAAGCAGTTTTAAGTACACAATTAAGCACAACTGTGTAGAACTGACATTACACTTGCATGGAAATCACATCATACCCTGACAGCTCTGCTTTGCAGAATAGCACCAAATGCCACAAGTCTTTGTTCAAAAGGACCTTCCCTTAGCTGACAAAACCAGCTCTGACTCTATAGGTTGCGTTATGGTAACATTGCACGCCATCCTCAATAATTCCTGAAGAGGGTCTACACACTCTGCTTCAGAAATATTCCAGGAATCAAAAGATTACTCTTGCAAACGCATTAGGCCTTATCAGTTATAATGGCTATTTAAGTAATTTTTTTTTTTTCAGGAGATCATTCAATTGCATCTGTTTAATACAGCTGAGGATCTCAGGCAGCATTCCAGCAAATACCTAAAAGGCCAGATGCGCTAGAAAGTGCAAATATCTATATGTACAAATAGACCAATAGCGGGAATTTTAAAGATCTAAGTAATGATTTCTGAGTACGGGACAGCAGGCACCTTAATGCCTCTTAAAAACCCACTGAAGCCTAGCAGGGGTTAATATGCTTATGCAGATCTGGCCCTTAAAGAATAAAAGTGTTTCCTTGAACTGTAGTGACCTAAGCATTTAGGGGGCATAGTCCCTTTGACAAGAATGAGCTTCTAAAGCCACTTCATCATTTCTGAAAGTGCAACTTTTGCACCTAGTCTTACAAGCCTAAATATTCAGCTGAAATTTCCAGGAAAATAAAACCCACCTCAAACCAAAAACCAAACTCCGAACTCCTGATCCAAAGAAGCTGTCAGGGTTCATTGAACTAAATCTCAATACCTCCAGAAATGCTGGAGAGAGTCCCATCACAGCACTTTGATTTTATCTGCATTCTGCTGGAGGAAATTCAGTTGCATTTAAAGTTTTATGTCCAGCAAACAAGCCTCAAATGCAGAGACAGCAGAATCAATATCCAGTTTAAGTGAAATATAAATCTGGGTTTCATCAGCATAATAGCAAAAGCCAAGCCCTATACTTATGAATAACTTGTCTCACAGGCAAGATATAAATTGTCAACAATGGAGAGGCTCAGAACAGATCCCAGAGGACTGCTGCAAGTGACATAAGCAGAAGACAAACACGAGCATGCAGAAATCTTTCATGGTGAAATAAATGGCCACCAGTGAAAAAAAACAAAAATGATTTAGTGTCCCAGTCAACAGCTCAGCCCGGTTATAGAGTAGAACCGAGATACAAAGCAAAGTCTTGAATGCAGCACGTTAAACCACAGGAATCTGGTTGGGATGCTTTCTTTGTTATCTGCTACTGACAGATCATTAAAAACTTTGGCTTGAGAAAGTCTCTGTGGTATCAGCTTCCCAAGAAAAAGCTTCTGACTGAGAAAACTGAAAGTCGGGGCAATTGAAAATATCCCCCAGCCAAGGTCTACAACTTCCAACTTGGGAAATTTTTTTTCCATCTAAGAAAGATTCCTAACAAATAAGTAGGGCTTGGGTCTGCTACAATGCTTGCTATCTACTCAGCTCCATCTGCACTTGAGTTCGCATTCTTCATAGATACTGTCCAAAGTAGCAAAGAGATCTGGTCTAACAATAGTTCTGCTATAAGGAAACTACAGTCAAGGGAGAGCAGACTTCACATTGTTGTGTCCAACAGATGGGCCCTACACATGCATTAAAGGAAAGAAATGGAAATCTTGATATCTGTACATAGTGGGACGTAAAACACAAACAGTTCATTCTAAAGCGTGCTGTTTCCAGGAAAAGTTTAACAGCTCTTGTCACAAGAGAAGTGACAACTAGAAAATATACCCTCATATATTTAAAGTGCAATAAATCTTCAGGCTTTATCATTTTTGCTTTGGAAAGTATTATTGTAGCATCTCCTGTACTGCTACATTCAAGAAGATGTCAGTAACTGAAGGAAATCAAGTAACATGGACCTGCAATAAGCAATAAGAAGCAGTCAGCTCACAGATGCTCATCATTTCCTTCAGCACAAAGCTAACAGACACACTTTTCACACTGGCTGTTACCTTACAGACTTGCTGCCAATCCAGAAACATCTAAAGGAAAAAAAAGAGGTTTGTGATTGTCAAGCAGAGAAGAAAGGCTTTGTGAATACTGCAGAGACTACATTTTTCTAGTAGCATCCTAGGCTCTCTTTTCAATAGTTTTATAACTGCCCCTTCAGTATCCTTTTCTTACCCAGATTAGAGCTGCTGGAACTGATTTATGAAGAAAACCACTGCACTCCTCCCTCCAGGCCCCAAGACTCTGGCAGTAATGGAGCAAGGGACAAAAGTTGGAACAAGCGACTTAGATGCAAAGAAAAGTAAGAGATATGTAGTCAGAAATTGGAACTTGGTGCCCACACAGGTTGTACAGTCTCCATCCTTGGAGATGCAAGGATGGAGAACTTGACTCAAAACTCAGCTGGACACAGTCCTGAGCAGCCTGCTCTATCTGGACCTTCTTCAAGTAGGGAGTGAGGCTAGATGCCTTCTGGATGTCCCTTCCAACCTACATTACTCTGTGAGTCTATGACACGTACATATAGCAGCTGGATAGACCAATGTGATAAAGCAACTTTTTAGATTTAATCCCTCATGTTTTCTGGCTACCAAAAAGAACGCAACAATAGCAGTGGAGCAGAGCTACCGAAGAACCTGATCTGCACAGTGCACTCTCATCTAACCTGAGGATGATACCAAACTGGAGGGGACAAGTTGATACATTGAAGGGTGGGTCTGCCATTCAGAAGGGTCTAGAGGAATGGGTCACCAGGAGCTTTACAAATTTTAGCAAGACTAAACAGCTAGGGAGCACCTCTGCTGGAAAGGACCTAGAAGTCTTAGTAGGTAGAAAGCTGAACATGAGCCAGCAGTGTAATCTGGCAGCAAAGATGTCAGCATCTTGGCTGTTTAACAGGAGCATAGCCAGACAATTAAAGGAAGTGATTACATGCTTTTACTTAGCATTTGTTCCGTTTTGGCCCCTGAATACAAGAAAGATATTGATAAATTGGAGCAAGTTCAGTGGAGGGCCGCCAGGTTCATCAGGAGGTTGGAGAACTTGGCCTATGAGGAGAAGCTGTGAGACTGGGGCTTGTACAACCTGGAGAAGAGATGGCTTTGGAGAGACTTGATTGCAGTCCTCCAGCACCTACTAGCTAACAAGAAGGTGAGTCCAGGTTCCTCACAATGGTATGTGGTGAGAAGGGACAAGAGAAACCAAGTACAAGTTCAAGCAAAAGAGGTTCAGACTGAAAGTAACAAAAAATCTTTTCCACAATGAAGACAGTCAAGCAGTGGAGCAGACTGCCCTGAGAGGTTATACAGTCTCCCTCCCGGGAGATTTTCAAGATGCAACTGGATAAAGCCCTGTGCAACCTCATCTGACCTCTTAACTGACCCTGCTTTGAGCAGGAAGTTGGACCGCATGGCCTCCTGAGATCCCTTCCAACCTGAGTTATCTTGTGATCCTATAGAGCAAATGAGCAGGTAGAAGAAAGATTGCCACCACCTTGCAAGAGCTTAAGAGGTGGAATGCATCATGTTTCATATATGTCAAAACAAATCCATGCTTGAACAATTTTTTTAATTTTATTTTTTTAGGAAAAAGGTTTTAAAGACTTTCGAGCATTGCCAAAATTGTCTTCAAGATATATCACGTGTACAAATATTGCGTACAGAATAAGTAGTGAGGCTTACTGGTATCCTGTTTGGTGGCAAATAAGCATGTCTATTCATAGACAAAATCATATTCAAAAATCAACCTCATTCTGCTACGATATTATATCGACTTACTTTTAGAAACAACAAATGCAAGGCTGTTTTGTTGGTGAGGGTCTAAACTCCACTAACATATAAAAACTTGGGAAAGATTTCAGATGTTTATAAACAGCAAAGTCCTTAGTTCATAAGCTGAAATCAAGGAAAGCCCTACATTTTCAGTAGTACTGTATGATAACAAAATGATGCTAAAACGTGTAACTTTGACATAGAAAACAATTACAAGTGAAAGCATGGCAGAATTGGTGTCCTTGCTTTATCTTAGCCTCATAAAAAAAACAATAGTAAAAATATCCATGTGCATGAGAAGTAACACCAACCATCAACAGCAAATTCACTTTTGAACCACCCACGAAAACTGCTTGTGATTCTAACATCTAATTTAAACAGAAAACAACCCCAGTCCCTCTCGATGTAAACTCCTTTAACATCATAAAGTAAAAATTAATTCATAATAGATTGAGAGAGGGTGGAAAAAGAAAGAAAAACTAATGAAATGAAGCTACCTTTTAAGAACTAGAATTGCACACTACTCCCATAACATTAGAGACTTGCAAAAGCTCTAGAGGGTACACAAACATTTAATGTACAAGAAACACAGGCACTTATGATTAAGCTAAAGTAAAAAGACTGCCAAATGAATGTATTGCTTGTGCAAAATTATTTTCAGCTTCTCAACTATTTAAAATACATTAACAATAATCATTCAAGTATCACAATATTATTGACATTAGAAATGAGATGTGTGTGTTCATTGTAAGTGTAAAGTAAGGTTCTCAAAGTGTACTGAAACCATAGGCAGAGCTACTAAATGGTTTCAATTCTCACCTGATATTCATATTCTGTGTAAGGCAGCAACTTGTCATCTTTGAAAGAGGTTGAAGAACCATTGTAGACAAGTGCAAGGTCTAAATTTATGTGGGATTGAGTCGTTCGCCTTCTGTAAAGTTCATAGTACAAAATCTTCCCATTTGGCTGCTGTGGGCCAGTCCACAGGACAGAAGTTGTTGACTGGAAGCCCGCGGCTGTTGTCTGTATTTCTATGAGAGGGGCAGGCTGCATGGCTGGGGGCGACTCCAATGTCTGTACCGATGCCCACTCGCTGGAGGCACAACCCAGCTCTGTGCAAGCTTGAAGCTGTACTTCATACCTTTGGGAATACAAATCAGGAACAAAGTGATTAGAACACTGCAAATACAAATATAGACTGCAGGAGATCTGGGGATTTCTTAATTTCTCTTAGTCTTTGGCATTTTAAAGAAGAACGCAGTTTGTAGAAACACACAGGTTATATGCTGTGCCTTGTGTAGCAAAAAGGGAGAACTCTGTCTTCTGGCTTTTCATTTTTTAGTTTTTTTTCAGAGCAGAGTTAACATCTGCAGGAGTCAAGTGATCAAAAGTGTTTTGATTTTGATGATATGAATCAAAATGATTATTCATTGTAGGAGATGATTTGGATATCATTTGAGAGCTATAGATCTTCACTCTATTACTATTCTCTCTTTGGATTTAGATTAGTTTATGTAAACAGTAGACAGACTTACGAACCATGTAACACACACAAATTATGCCTACACAAATATATAACGAAAGGTCAGGTAAATAATCAAGAATTAGTGGGGAAGATATTACTTCAGTATCGTGTGCTCCTTCTGCAGTGAAGTCTGGTACCCTCTCTTCAGTTTTAGCTTTCACTTAAACACAAGTTGCTTGTTTTCACCTCAAGGGTGTGAGCATGTTCCTGGTGTGACTCCATTAATCACAGCTCAGCTACACTGTCAATGGGCTAGCTAACAGGTCTTTGGTCTCCCCATCCTGAACTTTGCCAGCTAAAGCCCTGTTTATTCTTGAATGCAGACATCTTGCGAAAGATGCACAAGTAGAAGGTTGCAGGCTTTGGAGTCTATAGCAGAGTGCTGAATTACCCCTCATATTAATTGCAACCTAAGTCAACCCTATGCACTTGATCAAGATGATATATAGCTGATGTTACCATAAATTAAAAAAAAAACTGGTTTTATCATGTGCTGTTTAGGAAACAGAACGCCAGGGGTCTGGTTACCTGTTCAAGCAAGATGGTTGAGCTGTCTTGCCAGCCCACTGAACCACCTTGCAGCATTTATTCAACAAATGAGCTTTTCCAGACTCACCTACTGTAGGGCTGTAGCTCTGCCACTATGTATGACCGTCTCGGAAAGGAAACATGAGATGCATCAAAGTCAATAGTTTTCTTTCCTGTTTCAGCAGGCTTGTGGATCGAGATTGTGTAATTTCTAATGTCACCATTTACTCTGATAGGAGGATCCCAGGCCACCAAAATCTCCTTCGAGGACCACGCCTGCAACCTAGGAGGCAACATCCCAGACGGAGCAGAGGGGTTGGTTTTTATCTGAGATGAGGGGCTGGTCACACTGCCTTGACTGTTATTTGCCGTGACAGTGTAGCTGTACTCCATGCCTGCCATTAGGGTGAAATCAAGATACCGCGTTTCCAGACCTGAGTAAACAAGTACACCATCCCTCCTTAGCTCGTAGCTTGTGATTTTACCATTGGGGCTAGCTGGAAGTTTCCATGTGATTTCAATTGACTCCGAGCCCATGACAAGCAGCCTGGGAGCTTCCATATTTAATGGTGGAGCCTCCATGGTTGTCACTGACTGGGATATGCTAGATGTGCAGCCCCCCGCAGTACAGGCAACCAATGCAAAATCATACTGCGTGTAAGGCTGTAGATTAGAAAACAACATTTGCAAACTTCTGCCAGGATAATACTCTTCATCATTTAATTTCAATATGTACTTGGTGATATCTCCATTTTGTATTTGGGGAGGTGCCCAAGATGCATTAATTTGAGTGGCGCTGACAGCCTGCAGAGATGGTGGATCCACTAAGGCAGGAGCTGCTTCCAGCGTCTGTATCACAGCTGGTTCACTGGTAGAGCAGCCTCCCATCGTGCAGGCAACTATCGCATAACTGTACATTGAATAGGGCAGTAAGTCTTCATCCGTGTAGTTGAAAGTAGCAGCATCGAAGCTGAAAGGGTAGAGAACATCGTTCTTTAGCAGCCTGTATGACTGGAGAATACCATTGGGCTGTGCTGGGGGGGCCCATGAGATGAGCACTTTGCGGGGGTAAACTGAAGCCAAGGATAACCTGGGGGCAGCGAGACCTTTCGGGGCAGTTTGACTAGTCCGCACCACTGTCCAGGAGCTGTCAGCATAGCCTGCTGCATTCCAGGTGCGTATTTTATATTCATACCTTGCCCATGGCTGTAAACCTTTATCATTATATACGAACGTATTACTTTCAGTGTTATATTCTGTGAAAACAATTTTCTCATCTTCTGTTGTTGCTCTGTACCCTGCAGCATTTTCTTTTGCGCATCTGTGAATAACTTCATAGCGAATTATTTTTCCATTTGGATTAATTGGCTGCAACCAGCTCAGTTCAACGTTGGTAGCATTGACTGCCTGGATCAGAGGTGCCATCTGAGACACTGGGGAGGCTTCGTCTGTTCGGACCGGCTGGGGCGGAGAATGAGTGCAGCCTGCCGCGTTGCAAGCCTCCAGTACAAGGGTGTAGAGAGTGTACGGCTCAAGGCGTCTGAAGAGGAACTGGCGAGATAAACCACTGTACTCCAGGTTGTCATCGCTGAAAATATTGTAGGTCTGATGAATAAAGAAAGAAAGGAAAAGAAGAAAAAGGCAGGGAGGGAAGAAAGGGCAGAAGTCAGGATAAAAGGAAAAAAAAAAAAGTATAAATCAGCAATTTTTGTCAATAACCAGTAGATGAGACACTTTCAGTCTTTGCAACAAGGACTATTAAACAATGATTCAGAAACTTAATTCCTTACTAGTAACAATCAGCAGACAAACAGATCATTGATGCAAAAGGAATGTTTTGATCCAATGTTCATGATTTTTTCATTTTGGATGCAGTAATACATCACTTAGTGACAGTTTTCATTACATTTGTTTGTTATCAAGTTTCACTGTGAGGCTCTTATGGGCTAGCACAAAGCTTCTCGCAGACTCAATCTAGAGAAAATCACTTCAGAAAAAACCTCCAAATAAACCCCTCTAGTTGCAGGTAAAGGGTTACACTCTGTTGAAACCATTGAGCTAAAAGAAGTTCCAAATTTCAGAACAACATTCTGTCAGACCCAAGTTTTCTAGAAACACATTTTGGTGATGTCTAATGTATGCCAAGTAAGATTATCAGCTTTCATGCATAGCTTTCTATAAATTATATGAACAGTTTGATTCACTGTAAATGAACATCTGCAGTCATGGGTTAGCATAGGAATGTTAATACTCATTTTAACACAAGCACAAGCAGGGAGCTCTCACAGAGTGCCTTGTGCTTACATAGGACTTCCGTCTTATTTTAAGGTATAATGCATTTGGTTGAGTCCTTTTCAGCAAAAATGTTTTAATTTGATATGCAGCATTTCCCTTCTCTTTTTTGATCAAGTGAAGTGTCAAGATGAAGATTACCTTAATCACGCCATTGGGTTGGGAGGGCTCTGACCATTTTAGCAGCAGAGCCCTGCCATTTTCTTTCTTTTCCACAGTGAAGTTGCTCAGGCCACTGGGTGAAGCTTCCAATGTGCGCACAGATGTCCAGGGGCTTGAAACCTGCCCGGCATTGTTTACAGCTATGACATGAATATGATATGTTGTGAAAGGTTTCAATCCAAATAAATGAGCCTGATGCTTTGTTCCCTGAAGCAAGAATACAGATGTTTGAGTTAGTTAAAAAAGTAATCAGCATCTGTGGTTTATGTCACTTGGAAAACGAGGTCTCAGTTCTGGGTCACTTCTGACTGCTTTGTGGAATACCCCATCTGGTAACCAGAATTTTTTGGTGGGTTTCCATAGTGAACATCAAAAAGAAACTCTTAGGCTTTAAGAAACTGTCTATCATCATGATAGAGCCTTTGGAGTCGACTCCTGAGGAGACCTGCTCAGTCCGAATCTCAGCTAGCAAACAACTTACAGTTTGTTCAGCATGTGTCTGAGCTTTTCTCACTGAGGATGAGAGTGCCTGGTACTGGGCAGGATTCAAGCACATGTAAAAACCTGTGGTCTACGAGTGATGCCTGCCTCTACAGAATCCTTACACATCTTGTGTGTGGACGTGACATTTGATAGGCACACTGTCCTGTCCTAGCTACTTAGAGCATTGTAATCTGGATAGACAACAGTGCTTCCAAGGGCACAGTTTCATCTCCTTATTGAAAATAAACCCCTTAAAAGGAGGGGTGGGGTAGTGGGCGGAAGGTGGGAGAAAGAGAGAGAGGGAGGGAAGGAATTAACTGGTTTCTATAGTCTGGCTTTGTAAAGATGTCACTTAAGGTAAATCCACAAGGTAAGATGATCGAGAGGCAACCCGCTGCCTCACAAGAGCCATCCCTGTTTCTCCAGGTTGGAGAAGCAGCCAGACTGCTGATGGGCACACAGGCAAGTGGGCTAGACACTCCCTGGGCACTGGACCCTCGCCTCACACTGGTGGAGAGTGGTGAGGAGGAGCACGGCGGTCTGTGAATCCCACCGGGCTCTGCCAGGGCTGGAAGGGCTGGGGCTGACCAGCCACCACGCCAGACCACAGCCCGGCACAGGCGCATGCGGGTGGGTGCAGACCGAGGGGCATCAGCCATGGTCGGAAGGGGCCACTGGCATCACAGTCATGGCTTCATCCAGGTTAACCCAGACAACATCTGACACAGCTCTGAAACCGCTCGGATAGGAGGCAAAGCGAGCCTCGGCACAAAGTCAGCTCTAGGAGGGAAGGCCATACAGCCATAGTATTATTTTGAACAGCTACGAAAGATATTGTGGCTAACAAAGAGCACGATTCAGTAGGAGACTGGTCAGATTTGTCTCATCAGAGGAGTGAGGAAGAAAGCAGCTCAGTTGATTACCGACATATTTAATCTCATTTTTAGTTGTGTTTTTGCATTAATTATATAGATCTCAAGAAGGGGAGTGCAGGAATTGAGTTTCCCTCATGTGGCAGAAACAGCTGAAGTCAATTTCCCTGTTTCAGTAAGTCATATTAAGTTGTTAAATGCTAACACTTCCAATCCTTTAATATTTAAACATTTGTTAAGCTATCAGACTCAGAAACAAATTTTAAAGAAATATTAATTTCTTTTTTTAAATATTAAAAGTTAGATCATAAATATTTAAATAGTTATTTCCTCACAACAATGAGTTAGTCTTTTAGATAAATATAGCACAGCATTTGAATGACCATTATGAATATTAAATCTGAAGATGCCACAAGTACAGATTATAAACATACTTTTCTGATAAATGATTCCTTTTTCTGTTAAACAGGGCAAACACTAGCAAGATTAATAATGCAAAAAAGTATAATTCTTTGTTAGGAATTCCCAGTCATCACTGCCAAAAAAGCATAAGCTCAAATGCAAATAGCAATCACCTCAAACAGATTATATATAAAAAAGCTCTGGCTGCTGTGGGATATTTAGAGATATCTTTTGTCATAAGAAACATGGAAAGCATGTGGGCTATAAAGCCAAAACATATGTATATTGTCAATAGCAGCACCTGTTCAATTACAGTTTATTTCAGTATGGAGAATTTAGTTCAGCCCCTAGATGGCAATACTATCAAACACTTTTTGTAGCATGAGTACTTAATGATTAACAACGTGCGTTCAGTCATTCAACATACTCAAGGCAGCCATTAAAAAAATAACAAAACTGATTTCATTATAGATTCTTTTAATAAACATTTATGGCTTAGATCCTTGAAAGTGGAAGCGTTCAAGCTGCCATAGTCAAAAAACCTATACAGTCGAATGTAAAATTATGAACTGCAGGTTAAAGAACAGAGCTGAAATTGAAGTTCATGCTTAGCATAAAAATCTGGCATCAGAAATTATGTTGGCACAAAACATGATTAAAATTAGCTTTACAATTGGATGCAGTCTGTATTAATAGTTTTTATGAGGACAGTTATCTATTAGGTTTTCAAAACAGAACTTTTAAAAGCCTAAAATTTACATTTCATGGATCGGGGGTGGGGATGGGAGGAAGGGAGCACATGACATTAAATTACTGTCCCTGAACTGCTACACAAAGGGTCTCCAAAGGTACAAACACATTATTACATATAGAAAATAATGGCTCTGCTTTCTAATCAGCTGCATTATCAGGGTGGGCTTTCGTGACAGCAATGCTACAAAACACTTGATTTCTTTTTTGAACAGAAAACCGGCATATTTTTCATCACCCTCTACCATTTTCCCACTAAACCCCAAGATTTAATTATTTACAATCCTCACCACACTTTGAAATGAAACAAGGATGGAGGGATTTCCTTGCCTGCAGTTCATCGGGTTCTCTGGAGACTGCTAAACTGTTCCTTCCAGGGATGACTTTTATCCCTGGCTCCTACAGATACTTCTTGAAGAGCAAACGGTTTACATGTATTTTTGTTTTGTTTGGTTTTGAAGTAAGCTCAGGGGACATATTCCCAGAATACGGAGCCACGCTTTCTCCCCCTGCACTACTGCCATTGCCATTTGTGAATCTGCTCGGCTCAAAGGCTGATGCTGAAAAGAGGATGGATGGCAGTCTCAGTGATTTGTTTTAAGAATTACTTGATGTCCTCCCATGACATTTTCAGCCTAGAAATATTGTCCTGCTGGAATGGTCAAATATAAATAGCAAAATACACCTTACAAAGGACAGCACTGTACCTTTGGCTTCAGTGGACAACGACACAGCCTTAAACAGGCGCAGGACCAAAACCATTGCCTGGAATATTCTCCCAGTCTTTGTCTGCAAAGCCATGAACTCATATATCCCATGTTTACACACTGCTAACAGTCCAGATTTCATTCACCATTAAAAGCAAATCAACAAAATAAAATTTTAATGTGAACATTAAGATGTTCATAGACTGACTGACTGTGAAATCCGATGGGCTACAAGCCCACACCCTCCTTTCTCTGTCTCCTACTGCAAAGCATTCTCACTCATTCAGTCACTAAATTAAGAATAATCCAGCAAACACTGAAGTGTGTGCATTCTCACATTTCTCCTATAAGGCCCATCCTTTCAATGTAAACACTACAGAAACGGACACCTGAGGCAAGCCGTGATGAGCCACCGTGACCCGATCCCCACACCGCAGCCCAGAGCCCAGCCTCGGAGACGGCCCTCGCTTTCGGCAGCCCCGTCCCCTTCCCTTGTGTGGCACCAGCAGCTGCTCCAGGCAGGACTGCACCTTTGGTTGTTTCGCGCAAAACGCTTCACACGCTGCCAGTGGCAGCACAAGCTGTTAACAGCCACAGATACACTCCTTGGCTAATTCCACTCTTCTAACCTGTAAATTAGGATAAAAGTTATTTAAAACAAAACCTTGTTTTAACACATTTTTCAAAACATAAAATGAGCGAACATGAATCATGAATAATGTATTTGTCAAGATTTGCCTCAGATTGCTTTTTTTGTTTGTTTATTTTTTAATTCTTGAGCACAGAAGTCACTTAAAGTCTAGCAACAAATTAGCATAGTCTTTCATGCTGTTCAAAGGCAGCGGCATCCATAATGCAAGGTGCCTGCCTTCCTCTACCTCTCGGTCCTCCTCCTGGGCATGGGCAAGGCTGCGCAGCCTTCAAGGGTCTGATGATTTTACACTGCCTACTGTGATTGCTTTTGACTACTTGAAGTGCCCCTAAGGTGGCAACAGGGTCAAGAGGTCTTTGTAGGTTGAAAATGATCAAAAATTAGCATTGATCTGTAGCTGTCAATAATACTCTGCACGGGTGGACTCGCTGCACAAATGTTTAAACTGCATACAACTACACAACCTAGTCATCTTTGAATCTATCGATCTGATGAAGCAGCACTTTCCAGTGGTGTCACTCTGGGCTTTTCCTCTTTTTTCAAGGCAGGCCAGCTTACCAAGTTGCCCAGGTCTCAGGGCACGAGTTCAAAACGTGACAGATACATCAGAAGATCTCCAAACCGCTGGAGAGCTGCCCAACAGGCAGCTTGAGTATCTCTCCCTTCTTCAGGGGTAATTATCAAAACTCATCAAACCATCACCAGTCATGTTAAGGTTAGGCTCTTATTTCTTCTCTCCCTCTATCGTCTCTTCCTACAGTAAGCCCTGTTTGGCAGGTATCTTCAATACCTGATTAAAAAGCTAGCTCATTCTTTCTGTGAGTCTCTAACTAAACTCCATGGCATCAGACACTACCACACTGCTAATGGTAGTAGTGGTACAGGGATCCAAACCTGTTCCTTCATAATCCCCAGACATAAATGATGGAAAGGTAGTTCAGGATGACATTCCTTCATCTACAGAGGCAGAGACACTGAAATCTCCCTGGACAAGGGAGGAGAAAGCTATGGTCTCCTGGCAGTCAGAACATTAATCTGACCATCCTCCAATGCCAATTTTCAAATTCTCTGTCAAGAAAGTCAAACAGATTCTTCCACAAGTGACAGAAGTGACGGGGAATCTGTGATTCTGTGAATGCTTGGGGTTTTACTAAGGTAGTTTATCCTCACCTTTGTTGTTATCGTCTTATCCAGTTCTACATCTAATCCAGACTCTTTGACATTTTCTGCAAAGCACTGGAAGTGCTTCCACCCTGACTCTGATGTCCACTCTTATTTCCCAGCCTACTTCTTAGCCCCTGCCTTCACTCTAAAAATTGCACTGCGTTCATATTCACATGCAATCCCTAACTTGTCCTTTGGGTTGCCTTCCTTCTCAGGCTTATATCATGCACACTGTGTCTTCTTCATATAAAAAATCTACTCTATTCCTAAAGCCTTATGCTCAAATTCATAAGGATATAATTTACAGATACACAAGTAATCTGTGAATTCCTTCCTGTAGCAGTGTGGACTGTAATATAAATTATTCCCATGGTAATACTGAAAAATCTCAAAGGTTAGGCAAACAGAAACCAAAGTGTTATTCATTTTACCAGACATTATCTTGCCTAGAGGTGTCCAGAATTTCCATTCTTACCAGAAATTGATGTTGCACTATTTATTTTCCTTTCAATTTGTGTAAAAAAAATTTTAGATTTTTCATTTTTTAAAAATTTTAAATTTATATCTTAAAATTTTACATTTAACAACTTTGCATTTCATTTTAGAATCTTAAAATTGCCTTTGAACACATATTTTTCATTTTAAATTGTTGTTATATTATTTGATATTACCCAACAGGCCTTCAATAGCAGTAACATGTACCACATTGGTGATAATTATTATGGTATATATAAAAAAAGCATTATGAAAGAAAACTAAATAAATATTTACATAAATCTTTTAAGTGTGTAAAATCAGACATTTCCTTATTAAATCTAAAATAATTTTGAAACATTTTTTGCCTAGGAAATATTCTTCCAAATCGTCTTTGGTTGAGATGAAAAGGCACTCTTCCTTTCCCAGCCCTGAGGTGGATTGACGCAGTCTTTTCTTTTACAGTGGCTAGGAAATGACATTCAGGAATTCATTATATTTAAGCTTGCTTTTTTATAAATAAATTTAGGAAAATTTATCTTAAAAATAATTGGAATAGATTCAAATTACAATTAAAGCACATAAAATGGCTTCTTTATTAAAACATAAGCTTTGATTACATGATCATAACATATTCTTTCCTTGAGATTCCTGGCAAACTTAATGCTTTTTGTTTTCAACTTTAAGAATGTTCTTGTAATTTATTTTTAAAACATATGGTAGTTTTGCCATCAACATTAGAGAACACTAGTCCCCTATCCTGTGTGACTCCATGTTCCCCTCCTTTCCTAACAGTACTATGCCAGCAGCCTTTGTAAATAAAAAACCTAATTTGCACACCCTGTTTCACTCAGCACATAACTGAACCATTTCCTATGTGAATAGACCTACACAGGCTTGCAGACTATACCAGGGAGAAACCTTTAGAAACATCAGCAATCGAAGTTTAAAATGTTCTGAAAACAACAAGAATTATTACTTGATATAGAAATATTACATTGCAATTCTTCTTCCTGCTTTCTGGCAGAGCATGTAAGGAACTGGGAACTCCATGCAGCTGATTCGGTCTAGTGGAGTTGATGCCTATTTTCACCATAGGCAGTTCTCGTTCCTGGCACACCTGGGGACCTGCTGCAGTCTCACCAAGCATCTGAATCCCCAGCTTTGTACTTCAAAGCAAAGCACCACAAAGAAAACTAGGATGCATTACACATTAAAATGAAATCAAGCACATATAGCAAGCCGCATTCTGACACTTTGTTGGCCTTTGGATAGCAGTACGCTAAATGTTGCACTTTTGCTGGTAAAACCTTAAAAAAAACTTGTTTGGGTGAAGTCAACACTTCAGTGGCCTTCTCCATGCTATTTCAGTAAGATCCTCTCCTCTCCTCTCCTCTCCTCTCCTCTCCTCTCCTCTCCTCTCCTCTCCTCTCCTCTCCTCTCCTCTCCTCTCCTCTCCTCTCCTCTCCTCTCCTCTCCTCTCCTCTCCTCTCCTCTCCTCTCCTCTCCTCTCCTCTCCTCTCCTCTCCTCTCCTCTCCTCTCCCTTTCTTCTTCTTCTCCTCCTCTTTTATTTTCTCTTTTCTTTCATAATTATTTATTTATAATTCATCAAACATCACTGAGTGCCACCTTCTCAAAAATGTATTTGCATCTATATTTGTCTAATTTGTACTAAGAAATATTGAAATCCGAAAAGAGATTTTTCTGCATGACTAAATAAATCAAATAAACCAAAATATCAATGACATGACATTCCACTATAGACACCATCTAGAGGACGATGTCAACATGTTTTCCTAACATTAATATTTTATGTCTTACAACACTCACAAGACTCACTGTATAATAAACCATAGTTTTGCACCTTCTTCCTCCCCCCCCTCCCCCATTTTTCCACTTTAAGCCATGTTTATTATTTCTCATCATGAGAAAATGATGAAAGAGGAAAGAAGAAGCTCTTTTTATAAACTAGATACCTGACGGGACTGTTTTCCCCAAACTTTGGTTTTGGTCTGTTCAAATCTGCCATCCTTACTTAACCTGAATGATACTTTTTACTTTCAATAATCATTTTGGATATGAAGAACTAGACTAAGTTTCTCTTCAAAATAAGACAGGCAGAATCTGAAGCAAAAATTTAAATACTATTCATTTGAGATACAATAAAGCATGAGACAAAATATTTAAACCCCACTGCAAAACAACGAAGTGTCACCCTTCGTAAAATGCACATGTATTTTGGGTTCTGGTCTTCAGCCGAGAGGGCCATGCTTTGCGGAAAGCTGTTGGGAGTGAGAGAGGATAGCGCAGATACATCAGTGAAGACTTCATGGTATATGAAATCAGCATCATATTAAAGCAATGTTGAACCTTGTAGGATTGAGCTGGGAAGTTTCTGTGATGTTCCAAACATCACACATTGACTAAACTGGAATCTGCATAAACTCATTGAGGCATTGCAGAACTTGCAATTTGTTGAGTCTACCTTGATCACAAGAAGAATGGGAATGATTCTTTGAGTGGATTGAAGCTTGTCTTCAGGGAAGGTAAAAAGCTAGGAAAGGCAAGCACACAAACGCTGGCTAGATTTTCTATCTCTACATTTACAACCAGTGAACTCATAGAGCTGAACTCCACAAATAGGTTTAAAGCAAGCACCACACATAGTGCTCCTGCTGAGCAGCAAATTTCCATTCACTATTCATTAATATTTAGGAGTGGTGTTCCTCTCATGGATTTGTTCTATGTTGTCTGTAGGCATGGCACGAGAAAGAAAAACCACTGTTGCTGTAAAACAGCAGATAGAGCCTAAGGGCTCAAACCTGCAAATGGTAGGGTGTACATCCATTAATATGGAGCATTAGGGGGTTAATATTATATTTTTCCTAATGCCATAAACCGTATTTTCCATTTGATATATTGGCTGATGGCCAGAATGAAGTTAGATGCTTTTGTCAGGACAAACAAAATCTGGACTGCCACATCAGTGCAGTCCGTCTCTTCTAGTAGTCTCAAATCTCTTTTTTCCTAGCCATTTCCAGAACAGCAAGTGTTTTGCAGAAGGACTTCTATAATTTTTAGCCAACCATGGATGTTTTTGTTATCCATAAAAATGGATAATTTATGTACCCGAACTTCTCAACTTGAGGTTCTTGTGGCAATCAGTTTTGCCTTGTTGTAGAAAGAATATGCCCTTGTCATTATCAAATGTTTTGCCTTTTGGTTTCATTTGAAATTTTGCTTTTCAAGAATTCACACTGCTCCTCAATGACATTTGTGACTACATATATCTATGCCATAAGCTGCCTTCTTCATCTCCTTTCAAATTACGTCATACATGATAAGTAGCTCTGAACACTTTAAAGCTTCTCCTATCTGATCATAAAATGACCCAGACACAGTACCTGAAGATTTCTATTTTCTGTAGAATTTGAAAAAGACAGTTTGGCTATGTTTTCAGTGTATGGAAAACAGACGGGGGAAACACCTTCTTCTTCTCCTATAAAAGCAATTATTTTCAATTTTTGCCTTTGCACAGCTCAACAGCCATAATGGGGGAAAGGAAATGTAGAGAGAAAAAAAGTGTGAAAAAAATCTTTAAGAGGACTGTACAAGGACAATCTGAATCTTAACATAGATTGCAGGTGAACTCCCACATCAGTTTCCTTGAAAATGCCACTGAATGTCAGTTGTGCTCCATAAAATTAAGACTTTGCAGTTATATATGACTTTTCATCGTAGGATCTCACATCATGTTACAAACATTAATTAATTAAGTCTCAGGCTATCGCCCTATGCTACTGTGTGCAGTTTTAGGAAACTATCATTGTCTTAGATCCTATTTTACACAGGTACAATAGATGTGTCATATTATTGTTAAATGCAAGCTTATTTTATTCCCTTTCCTCAGTCATTCTGAGTCCTTGTCTCTCATCCAACACATGCAAAAAAGAGCAATTCTAACTGCTGTTAAGTAGAGGAAGATAACACAGCCTCAAGGCAATTCACAGCTCTAAATCCCTGCTTTCTGCCAACACAATGGAAAATAAAAGCAACATTTTAAAGGAGACTAAAAGGTTTTTACTTCCTATTGTTTTATTCTTTTTTCTCTGCTCTATACTGAACAGCCCTAGCTTTTCATTCAGACTTTGCATGCTATGTATGTAATCACTTCTGAGATATTTTAAAAGGTAAGCAAAAACAATTTACTTGGAGCTACATTATAAAAGCTAAAGTTTAGTCTGAAGATGTGATTGAACTCAAGATTTCACCTTTAAAATGAATGGGGTATTTTTAAAAATGATGGGCCAAAAACTATACAGACCCATACCTCTTGAAAGTCTTTCCTTCACCAGGTTTTTCATTCCTTCCCTTGATGCTTTACACTTCCTACATGAAAATACCTGCTCTCCAAATAGAGACAGGCTGAAAGTAAATGAAAGTGTGCAGGTAGTGGTTTGGAAAAGGTGCAGTCCAATTATGCCAGTCCATGCCAGGAAAAAGAGACTTGCTCTGCACCTCTTTGTACAGAGCAGTCACTCTTAGCAGAAGGCCAGCAGCACACTGCTATGCAAGTAGGGATGCCCTCTCTGTCTTCTGTGGCTGGAGGAAAGTTCAGCCTATCTTCTGAATATTAGCAGGGGATATTGATTAGACATACATTTAGGTGTACACTTTGGAGGCATATTCCTCAGCAAAGCACAGCTTCCTATCAAAATACTGACAGGTTCAGCAGAGATCTGACACCTTCCTTCCATAACTTGTGCGGTGTTCTACCAAGTTTGGAGTAGGGGATTGCTGCAGAAAATTCCTGCCCCTGCTGGTCCCATAAGATAGTGGAAAGCCTCAACAAATAGCCTGAAAAGCCCCTGTATCACATGATGGCAATACGAACAAAAAATTTTGTTTTCTCATTGCAGCTACTATGGACTGCACTGTTGATGAAAATAATGAGGTCCAGTAAAGACGAAGTTATATATTGTCATGTCCCTCAGCAGCTGTGTCTCGCCATATGAAAGCTCAGAATCAACTACACAACAAGAAGAGAGTTCAAAAGAAGACATGAAGAAAAAGTGGTTATAGATTTCGGTGGATTCCGGGAGAGAAACTGCTTGCAGGTTTAATGTCTTGAAACCAAGTGATGCCAGTGTATAGATGAACTTCCTGATCCTCCCAGGATCAATATGGCTACAGTCCCCTCTAGCTTCAGCCTCTTAAGTCACAAAATTGGGAAGAAACTCACCTTGACTCAACATATGAAGCAGCGTCTGCAGACTGCCTGTTCCCATTTTTTATGCTGTCAGACCAACACTAAATTAGTATACATACACACAAAAGCAGACAGACAAATCTGCTACAGTGTGAAGAGGAAAAGCAGCTAGCTAGCATCACTTTTAAATGTTAATGCATAAATCAACTGGAATTTTTAGTATGTCTTTTCATATGGTTACACATTCATTAATGCTTTCTAGTGTGGCTTGGTCTTCTCAGTGCAAAGCTTCTGCCAAAACAGCAGAAACTCTGAGCTGCTAGTGATTTGCACTAGCAAGATGCCAGTAGTTAGGGAAGAGACGAAAGATGTAAATACTGAAATGTTACTTGAAAATAGAAGCATAACAAGTTTAGTTCAGATTCTGTGTTTTCCTTGGGTATTTAAGTTATTTGGGGAATTAAAATAGATCACCAAGTCAACAGGTACATAGTTAAGCTTAATACCAAACAAATCGTGCTGGTTTCAGAATTGAAAAATATCTTTACAGCACATTACTGACTCCAGCATATTAACTTGTAAATCCACTAGTTTCACCGTCTCATCTATTGATTAGCTGGACGTATGCATGTTATAAATGAGCAATCCATAAAGAAATTACTACAGTTTAGTCATTTGGGGCCAGACTTATAAATGTATTCAAGTGCTCAAAGATGAAGATAGGCACTATGGGAAATAGTCAAAGCTCTGACATTCAGACACAAAACTTGCACAGCTAGTGCCCTCAGTTACTCTCTGTACTCCATGTAGAGGAAGGGAGGTTCCTCCAAAAGGAAAGTCAGATGTTTATGTTGAACTTCTGTTCTGAATAGCCTTTCAGAGGAGCCTCACTCTCAATACAGATTAGACAGACTAAACTACATTGGCTATCTAAAGTAAATTTTTGGGAGACACAGCCGTGAGTTTTGTTTAAATTCACTTAAGATTCAAAGAGCCAAGAAGCCAGTGACAACGTTTTCATTCGGCACACAGGAACAGCCCAGAGAGGTGAGCGCTTGCTTTCTTCTTAAGGTAAAGCAGAAAGCTACTGATAGCTTCAGAAGTTAAACTGCAGCTGTTTCAAAGCACTTCAAAATCAATGGAAGCTTCCGTTTGCCTTTTCAAGGATCCTGAATCCGGGTCTCAGTAACTAGAAGAACAAAACTAAATTGTATATGTAGATGGCATTCAACCAGAACAGGAACTGGGTTAGTTAATCCTTAGTATTGAAGTAAACATCCCTGACTCCTAATTTCCATGCATAGGTTAACATGTTGGCAATGAACTTCAGTCTGAGATGATGTCACTCAAGTCAGTGTGGCTTAAAATTTCCATTAACACCCTCAAACCAAATATTGTTACAGGGGTTTGTTAACAAAGTAATTGAAAGTGTTGTGATGCTTCCAGGCAGGACCAGAAAGATGAAAAAGTGTGGTACCCTAAAGAGCTGTTGCAAATTTTTGTCTTACAAATGTCCTGTTTTAAAAGCCACATGTTCTCAGCTCTATTTTTCCTCAAAGGGGGCACTCTATTTGACATCAAAGCAACTGGACCTCTAACTATTGTGTTACCTGGTGGAAAAGGTGATGTTTTTCTTCTCATTTGCTCTCAGGGTCTCTATTCAGTCTTTTTAGGCCAGGACTTTCCAGTAACATTAACCACAGCACTTAAATATGTCACTATCTTAAGCTACAATATATCATAAATCTCATGATCTATTGGTACATCATGGGTCTAGCATTTCTAGCACAGACTAGCATTAGAGAAAATCTAAATTATCATCTGTCTTGAACCCCTGAAGAGAAAACAATAAAAAATAATTTTATGATGCTATAATGACAAGAATAATACTTCACTTCATCTGGGAAAAGATGTCTTCCAGACTTCTCATTAATTCTTTTTTAAAGCCTGTTGAAATATAAGAGTTCTGCAAAGTTTCATTCATTTTGTTTGTGCGGAGTAAAGTTTTCTTTATATGAAAAACACAGAAAATTTATCACTGCAAGGAGTCCACTTCCCTCACTCTCTTGCTATATTAATTCTGTATTTGCAATTCTGATTTTGTGGGACAACTGTAAACTTAGTGCCTTTGTTGCAGCCAGTAGAGTAGCATCTCCACACTGCATGGAGGATTTGGCTCAGGCTAGGAACTCTGCGCTGGATGGGAAACAAGAGTAGGTGCATTCAAACCTGCAGCAGACAGACTTGGAAAAATACTTGGAGCAAAATTCAGGAGCAAGGTGAGTAATGATTTGTGATATGCCCCAGTAGGTTAAATAGATACTGGGACCTCTGTTCATCTTCCTGTTGTGAATATACGACTTCCCAGAGTCATTCTGGCACACAGACAACAGACCCTCCAGGTGTCTCATTCAGATGGACCATATCCCAGCAGTGACATCGTCTCTATGTTAGGGTGGTGCAGGCACAGAAATGTTTAGAAGTCACATGTGCTACATAAAGAAGGAAGGTGGAGCAGCCATGGATTAGCTTAAAAAAGATATCCTACAGCTGCAAAGTCCAAGAGCTTAGGGGAGGCTACTGTGCTGCAGGTCCAGCTGCTGCTCTTGCACCAGTCATAGGTTGCCTTAAGTGGACATGTAAGTGTTTGTTTGTCTCCTAAGGCTTTGCCTGCGTAACTACACAGCCTCAAGTAATTTAAGACCTTTAAATGACATCGCCTGACTGAAGCAGAGTCCTGGCTGTTGTAAGGACTGCAGGACCCACAGAATATCTGGAAGTAGAAACATGCTCCTAACAGAAATTTGAAAAAGACAGAAGTTATTTTCTACTAGACCCTCAGAATGGAATTAATTCCTGCTCCCTACATCACTCATCATAGTCTCTAAATGTGCTCTGAGAAAGGAAGGCTTGTGAAGAGAAAAGAAGGGAGGAAGAAACAGTTTCCACAGCTTTGGTGGACGGAGTAAAGCAGTCTGCCGTTGCCAGAGGTATAACAGATGATCTTTAATGCCCTAAAGGTTGTAACATGGCACCTGCTAATAAGGTGAGAAAAAATTCTCTGAATCTGGTAGCAACTTTGGCAGGGGTTCTTCCAGCAAGACCTCCACTTCATGGGTAGAAACCTTCTCTCCATGTTCATAGTTTTTCTTGGTACTCATAAAGCATGAGCATATCCTTTCCAAAACTTCCAGCCTATCTGTTGCTGGTGGAGGAACATCTGTACCAATCTCTCTCTCTTTAAAGGCTGAAGAGATATTATTTGATGAATGCGAAAGAAACAGACTTTAAAATCCAATAGAGTTTTCACAGTTAAACAATAAAATCCATCCACTATGGATGCATGTGAGCAGAGTACAATACACTTAGATGTTCCAGATACCATTTGCCATGCATTTCTGTAACTTTGGTCAGATAAAAATTTCAAGGTGCTGAGGGAAATACTCGTAGTTTGTGACGCAATAAACATATAAATTGGACTTTGTTCCCTCCTAATACAGATTATAGATATGTAAACTACCCCTAAGCACTGTGCATAGGAAGTTTTCAGACTACCATCCTCACAAAAGACTACTACCTTCTGCCTTCAGTTTCTTTGGAAAGAAACCAATCAGCTAAGCATGAATTACTTCTGTTTTAGTGCTTTCATTTGTGATGGTATTGGCACTGAGAAGCAGGAAGGACAGATATAAAGACTGTTTTGAACTTAATTGAATCTGATTAACTGTCTGGTTTTGGCTCAATTTAAATTTGTCAAGAGTAAAAGTCCCCTGTCTTCTTTTCCTTGTTCCACGCACAAATGAGATCTTCACACGATTCAGAAACTGGGCTAGGTTTGAAGACAAATGCAAGAGCTGCCTGTCTGCTCATTCACCAGCCAGTCAAGCCAGTCAGCTAACTCGCAATCCCCCTTCTTCCATTTGTCTGTTCGACATTGCTCAGTTGTGTTTTCAACATTGTCAGAACACATTTCAACCAGCATGAAGATCCAGCAGGACCTGGGTGCCCTTGCAAGGGTGTGGAAGTTTCTGCCTTCAGAGATGCACGGCAGGGGAGGCAGTAGCTCCACCTGCTCAGCAGACCCAGAGCAATGCAGCCGAAGGGAGGGAGTGGTGGCACCAGTGGGCAGCAGGACCCTTTGGTCTCCAGCAGCCCCTTCTACAAAACTGGTACAGACCGCTCCAAGTGCACCTCCCCTGCACCACTGATACGCGACCAGTCAGGCAGATGCCAAGCTGCTAACATGACTGTGCTAGGTTATTTTACCAAAAGGCCTAGCATATATGAACTATTAACATCTGAACATGGTTTAAAGTAGAAGTGGTCAAACTCAATATTCCAAACAGCATTTATTATAAACTTATGTGATTTTTCCTCTTTGTATGGTTATCTCAGGTCTCTTTCTTTACAAATTGAATATTTGGATGAGGTTTTTTAAAATTAAATCTCATTGACTAATTATTCACTTTATTTATTTACAATTTAACCTACCCATTGTATGATGAATCGTCACAATCAGTCAGTAATGCATATGCTGACTGGATAACTACTTTCATTTTGGTTTTAATAACAAATAAATTACAGCTATCTTTTAATAAACAAATTTTAGGGTTGCTAATGCTGTTCATAAAATTCACAGAGTTTTCGAGCTCTGAAATCATTTTAATACTCTGCAATTCTCCGAACAGTCTGAAAAACAACAGAAAGTCCCATCATGATCCAAAAGAATAAAAACAATGCTTCAGTTCAATAAGAGTCACATTTTGGTTTCCTTTTTCATACCCAGTTAATTACAGTATAATGTGATAGTAAATTTATACCCCTACATTGTCACCTGTTCAATATGCAACGGAATATTCAGTATTTTTTTTCTGTTTTTAAATCTCCATCAAAGCCTGTGTGAGAACTGGAATAAATAAGCAGCCACATTTTCCCATACTGGAAAAGTTCCAGAAGAGAAAGGGCTCTTGACATTACAGAGCTAAAGGAGTTTTCAAGACACTTTCTATTTCCATACTTGTTCTTTTGTATGCTAGGTTGCCTGCCATTATGTTTATGTAATTCTGACAGTGTTCTTAATGACACACTAACAGATTGTAAAACACGCTGCTGGCATTTACTTGTTTTTTATATTTTTAAAACAATGTCCTTCATGTAACAGTAGTTAAGCGCGGCAGAAGGACATCATTAGAGCCATGGTTAAACTGTAATTTACACCATTAGGAAGGCAGGAGCAATTTTTATTGCCTGGCAATTTTCTTGCTGAAATATTTGGACCATATGGCTCAATTTGTGTAATAACCTTAATTTCAGCACCCTTCAGGTCTGCCTCCATCTCCTACGGAATGGTAAAATGCGGTTTAGCAGAAAAGGCAACTGTCTATACTTAGAGAGTTGAGATTAATAACATGTCACGTCCTGTTTTTGGTGAAGGAATTCGAACAGCAGCCAGATGGTATCTCTACAAATAACTGTCAGGGGTCTTGATCTAATCAATACAATGTATTAATACATCTCCCTTCGCTGCTTCTCGAGGGGCTAGCGTGCAACATCTGGAAAGATTGGGGGGACCGCCAAGTAGAAAGCTGATCCTTTTCAGAATCAAACTGAGCCCAATTAGTTTTTCATGTATACTTGATAACTGTTTCATAATGAGCTATGCGTCTTGACGGAGTTAGGGTTGGCGGCATGAGCGGCTTGTGCTTCGTATCCCCATTCAGTCCACTTACAGAAACCAACCCATTAATCAAACTATCTGGCATAAAACTGAAATCTCAGCTCAGCAAGAGATCAATAACCATCCTTAAAAAAAAAAAAGAAGCAACAACAAAGACCCCACCACAGAACAAGGCTTTTGTGGGCAAAAGTATCCAGGCATGACATTTCTAACTACTTTAACAAAAACCAAAACTCAGAACCATCCTTACCTGACAGGCACCTATAACATAGAATTTAATATTAGCTTCCTGTCAAAAAGTAACATTTAAGTCCATTAAAAATATACTGCCATTCTGCTTTCTAGATACAGAGGCCATCTGGCCCCTATTCACCATAATTGCTATTATAGTCTCAAAAATAATATTTATATAGTGCTGTAAATTAACAGACAGACACCCATTCGCAGTCCCAAAGAGCTTTCTGTTGATACACTCATGTTTTAGCACTGTGCAGGAATTAGGGTCTCACCCCCTTAAAAAAGAGTGTGGCAAGATTAGACATGCATTCCAGTGCTTTTTGTAAAGTCTGAAAGGAGGAAAAAGAGAGGTCACTTGGCAGGCAGAAAATGGGAAACTACAACAAGCATAGGAGAGACAAGCTTGAATGAGGCTGTGAAGCTGAGTGATGGGAATAGATTCAAAAGGGAGCAGTAAAGAGAAAGGACAGGAGGTCAGCTGAGAATACGAAACTTATCTTGCGTAGGACACCCAACGGCTGTTTGATGAGAATGACTTTGGTGACTGTAGACCTGGATTAGATTCAAATGGAGTCCCCAGCGGTACAAGGCTCTATATCATATTACCAATTCCCACGAGTCATATGGTTTGCTCCTGCTTTTTTTTAAAAAGAGGCCCTGTTTCTGAAAATTATACACTGCTTATTAAAAATTCCTATAAAATATAAGCATATGGCATAACACTTCTCAGCCAATTTGAATACAAGACCTTATCCGTGGAGGGGAGTGTGGCAGGGGGATGGGATGGGGGTGGGGGTGGGGAATGGCCTTTCTAATTATCAGCTGAAAAATTCCTGTGTCTGTAGCTGTTGGGCATGTCCCTGGGGATTTTAGGAAGCTGCCCTATGACTTTACCAACAAAGAGAGTTATCTTGGAGTTGCCTGATATATCCACTTCAGAATGTTGGCTAAATGTGAATTAAAATCTAGTCAAATTCAATAAAGCATTTTTAAACAGATATGTAATTTGAAAAACAGCTGTACATATTACCCAGCAAATTTCTGCCTCCTTCTCCTCCATTTTTATTCCCTATTTATACATCAAAAAGCATCTGTAGCTTACCAAAATCTTGTTTTTAAAACAGATTTAGTGCAGTCATACACAGCATGGTACAAAGGGAAAAATGTCCCTCATATTACATCCTCCTATCAAATTATTCTTAATATGGTGAAGGTTTTTGGGGATTTCCATTTTGTTTATTTTGTTTTCACAAATTAGAAAACACTCCGTCAATGGTGTTTTTGTACACTGCCTGATTAGCTTACTCCTATTCTCACAACTGAAATACAAGATTTACAGAAAAACATCATAGAGAAAAACACAAATATAAAGCATATACATAAAAACATACAGAGAAACAGCATATGCAACATTTATACAATCTCAATTTAGCCATCTACCTTAAGGTTTTATCAGATTCTCTTACGACTACAGGTGCACCAACTGCAAAGGTTACCACTTCCAGACTGCTGCCCAGCACTGTCTTTCTGCCAGAGGGTATCATCTTTTAAATCTGTCAACCTGCATAATCCCATTGTGTGGGTTAAGAAAGATGAGCTGATTAATCAGCTTAAAATCAACCACCTTCTTGTGACTGATGGATTCCAGTAGCGTTACACAAGTGTACTAGAGGAAAGCAGTCTCATGTGAACAGTTGCAGCCCAAGGATGGTAAATGTCCATTCCTTAGATGTTCTAGATGTTTCTTGGTCTATAGAGGACATTCCTGCTCCTAACTAGGTTACATGCCTGAAGTCATACATTGTAAATATCCCTTAAAAGACCTAATTCTACATGTGTTTCACTCATCAAAAGAAGACCGCTGGAACGGGTGAAAACTGGATCCTGCACAAGGAGAAACCCAAGGATAAAAGACACCAGATATTTCCAAATAGGTCACTAATTTATCTGTAGAAAAAAATTACCTATTGATCCAAGCACTCTGGTCTAAGTCAATCTGGAGTGTGTGATTAGGCATGGTCAGACATAACCCTATCAGCGTTTCTACTTCTGGTCCAAAAATTTATTGAAGGGCAAAGTTATGTTAACTTCATGTTGCACACTGAATTACGAAGAAAATATTCAAGAAAAAAATGTAATGAAAAAAACTCCTTTGCTGTAACCTTCACTAATTCAAATCACCAGTTGCCTGACAACATATTAAGACCTCACAGACACTAGATAAACCTTTCCCTGCTACCCTGCATCCTAACTCACAAGCATTCTTTCATTCTTGGCAGAGTTCCAGCAGCGTCTAAAGCTACATTTCTGTGGCTGCCGAAAGCATCCAGGAGACACTGAAGTGGCCGTGGTTACAGCAAGGGTGGTATAAACAGAAGAGTTGAAGCCTCTCTCTGTCTCTCTCACTGTTCTCATCCAGTTCTATTACCACAGTACTTCAAAATCATCAAAGCTGTGCAACAATCCATTTCATCCTTTCTGCCCTAATTAGGCAATTCTACATGTCTGTCTTGATAGGTGGGGCTTACTGAAGCACTTAATCAGTTTCTGGAGGGGCATCATAGTTCCAATCCAAATGCTTATTTAAACAGAGCTGTAGTGCCAAATCCAGCATATTCTGCAGCAGCATGGAAACAACCGAATCTGGGAGACACAGATTGCCTCGTACACTTTTTTTTTTAGCAGCCTTCAGTATGAGGGAGCACTTGTCCTGCATTCATCCTGCGTAAGCTTAACAGGTCTAGAGATTAAAACACAGGAAGCATTTTATATTATTGGGCTTTCCTGGCAAATAAAACAATTACAGCAATTCCAGTACAAGCCCTTCCTGAAACTGTGCTAACGAGGCTTTGAATCTTAAAAACTGCATTTAAATCAAATGATTCATTTGCAAACCAATCACATATAGCACACCCATAGTAGGTGTGGGTCATTTCATTGGAATTAGAAAGAAAATGTCTCTATACATGAGAGGTCACCAGTTGTTGTAAGTTAAAATCTTTTCACTGTTAGGCATAATTAAAATACTCTAACAGTGGTTTCAGTAATTTAAACATTGCAGTATTGTTGTAATATTTTTCTAGGCTTCAAGAGCTCACAATTGTTTGGTCCAATCAAATCTGGGAACACTGGAGAAGTTATCACCCATCAAGGTAATTACTTTCAAGTTGAAATAATTACTCCATCAATGTTAATGGTCTTTCAACTTCAATAAAGCACTCACCTGCCGATAATCACAGCTAACCTCTTGCTCTCATGCAATTCCCTCTCTATTTAGCAGGTTATATTACAGCCGTTAGAGTGGTCACTTGTCCTGAACAGCTGCTGAATTTCACTTTGGTTGGCTGTGAACCATAAAAAAATTAGTCATCTGTGTATGATTTCCCCCTAACCCATAAGCCCTTGCAGAGCTAAGGATATGATCTTTTGGCTGTACTAGGGCACTGCTGAGCAGCCATCTTGTTTCTGGTTGTGGCTGCTTTCCACTCGCTAACAGCAGCACAGTAGCCTAATTAACTTTTGCCCTCCACTGCCATTTACAGCTTTCATTCTTTGCTAAGTAGCACATCTTCTGAATTTATGGCATGTGCATGTGCATTCCTCCATTTATTCTCACCCTGTTTTCTTAGATTGCAGTCCATTTCCAAGGCATCTGAAACAGGCATGTATAAAAAAGTTTCACCAGTCCCTCTCTTGCGGCTATAATGTTCATTCCTTCTTCTGTAAAGAAGTTGTCATGTACAGTCCTGCCTACTGCATTATTGAATAATGTTATGTATGAGGAAGTTAATTACCACGTGGTATCTCATCTCTAATGCTACCAAACGTTCACTGGTCAATACGAAGAATCAGGAATGAAGGATCACACA
The DNA here is from genome assembly GCF_030867145.1 of Opisthocomus hoazin. Lineage (NCBI taxonomy): Eukaryota > Metazoa > Chordata > Aves > Opisthocomiformes > Opisthocomidae > Opisthocomus > Opisthocomus hoazin. The sequence goes on from NC_134415.1 coordinate 28,489,629, forward strand.
TGGATATATCAAGTTCTTCTGAATGTGATGAATAGAAAGGAATTAACTCTGGATGCAAGATTCCAGATACCTGTAAAATCCTGCATAGGTGGCACATGTATATGGCAGTACTGGCGACTTCAGATTATTTCTGGTATATTTTATATGGAGCTTTTCAGCAAGTAGATGTTATTTATTATTACTATTCTGGTTATATGTTCTATATACAAATTACTGTCTGGTTATAACAACATAATCATGCAAGTCAAAGCCTTATCCTCCTACCAAAGTCTCTATTATTATTGCTATTCTGCAATATGTCTACAGATTTCCCTACCAGAGATGAAGCACCTGCCAAGAGAACCTTGGCCAGTGTAGTTATATACTATCTCCTCAAATAATGTAAGGTAAGCCAACATACGTTCTCAACCGTTAGCATAGCTGCATCCAAACCAGAGGCTTTGCTGGTGCAGTGATATCAGCTAAAAGACATGTTAATATTTTACACTCCAGGCTGACATAGCTATGCCAAAAAAAGCGTTGCAGGATAAATCTGGCCTGAGAGCTTCATACTGCAAAACAGAATGTGAGTAGACCTGTGCTTCTAGGTAGGCACAGGTGTAGGATTTCCCAGGAATAAGGCCAATCATGCTTACACCTATCTCCTGCATCCTGTAACAAGCGCATTGTACTTTTAGTTACACTCTGCTGAGGTGGCCTTGACACACTGCAGCCTTGGTTCTACATAATAATAATGGGGGTCACTGGCCAATGCAGGCAGAGTTTTTCTTTATGACCCTCACCTTTGGATGCTTATTCTTCTCCATGCACATTCTAACAGCTATATCTTCTTATATTTTTTACTCATCTTCTTGGCTTTGAACTCTCCGATTCATGATAAATAACCAAATACTTGATACAATTGTCATGGGAGAAATAGCATCGCACACCTACAAAACATCTACCAAGCAGAAGTCCAAACTTACCCACAGTTTTACCTCACAGCAACATTTGGAATACAACAGCTAAAGAGCTCTGATGCTTTGATGCCGTTTGGCAGGTACTGGCTTTATAATGAAATCAGCTCTGGGTCCTATGTTCACAAGCTTAAGCCCTAAGTTCACAAGAGTGAGAAGTTTGCTTTGACAATCTAGCCACGTTATGCAGATTTCTGGAAATGAGAACTTACTGTCAATCCATTCCTCTATAAACACATCGGTCTCACGTTAATGCTGCCAATAAGGCACTAACTAACATTCTTGCTTTAGAGGGTTAAAATGAACTGAGAAGACATTGTGGGAGACACTTGTACTGTTGTAACCACTCTTGACTTGACTTTGTTCTGCAAATAAACCAGAATGTCAGTTTAACTTGCTGTCACCTAACATCTGTCACTACACTCCTGGCCAAACAAGCCGAGGAAATGGGTGACACTGCTCTTTAACTGTGAAGCATCAAAGTGGCTTACATGTACATCACCTTCTTCTAAAGGTGGAGGGAATCTTGCTTTCATCTGAGTGGCAGCAGCTTTTCCTCTCAGAACTGAATTCTCATTTTTATCCCCATAAGCAGCGCAAAATTTCAAGAGGTCAGTGATAACCTTAAGGTACCGGACAGCCATACCTTTGACACATTAATTCCACTACAGATTAAGGCACCTTAACTGGGGAGTGAATAGCTGCATTTTGGGAAGGTAGAGCAGATAAGTCTGTCAAATGGTTTGAAAACCCAAAAGATGCTTCTCATTTCGCTCTGGAAATGGATGGAAATGAAGCTGTCAAATTAGCACAGTCTGCAGAGATATTAGCAAAAGCTTAATTTGTATCCTGTAGTGTCACAAGGACAGTGTTTCTACTTTAGGTTTTAGTCAAGCTTTATGTCCTGTGGCAGGCAACCAGGGTGCAACCAGCAAGAGCAAGGGTGGGATTTGCTACCCTGACTCTAGCACTGCTTTTTTTCTGGAATTATCTAATGGGATAAGAATGGAGTCTAACAGATTAAATAAAGGACCAAACTCATTGCTCGCTTAATACTTTAAGTCTTGCTTGTAACATGGAAGATTGTGTGAGAGAATGACTAATGGCGTATCCCACGAGGGAGCTCCAACAGAGATGCTTTAGGAGATTAAATGATTTAGCCTAGTACCCCTGAAAGCTATATTTTAAAGGGGCAGAAGTTTAATCATAGGAATGCTAGTTCCTTCAATAAAATTACATTTTAATTAAAGTGTCTCATTCACAAAGCTACAGTTAAGGGTATATCAGCAATTTCATGATAAAATTCTACTTTTAAGGGGTTATAACTTTGAAAGTTGGTGTCTGGGTTTTTGCCTGCTGGGATAATTGACCTGACCTCCTGAAGATATCTTTGATAACAGGACTCCGTGCATTTTATGTCAATAACTTTGATTCAAAGCTTTAGCTGTTCTGCTATATTCAGAAGAGGTAGGATTCAGATCTCAGCTGCTTGGTATAAATCAGCAACAACCCTATTGAGTTAATGTAGTTGCAACAGCTTAAAGTGAGTGCAACTGATGGCAGAACTGTGCAGAAAGATGTCTCCCCAAAGGGTAGTATAATATTTAAAAATAAAAAGAATAACAAAAATAATAATCGATAAATGTTCACAACAAAGGACAGTAGAAAAAACATGCATCAGCTTTGCTGCAATGCTAGTAGAACAGCTATACATATGCTGCCAGAATGACATTTTGATTCAAGATAGTGTTTGGGGAAAATAAAGGATTTCGGAGCCAGGAAAATACTAATTCAGTAAATAATAGCTTGTTAATTTAAAAGGCTTTTAACTGATGCTGTTAAAGAAAAACACTGTGGCAACATTATTTAAAAGGCCATTTTGGTAGGTTTTATTACCCACAATACAACCATCTTGGACATTTTCTGTTGTTGTTGGCATGCTTAGAAGACATTGCAATGCATGACTGGCCAGGTCAATTGTGATGCTCAGCAACACACTGCATGCTGCTGAAGCAGAGAATTAGAAGAAGCCCTGTCATTTCGCTCATTTTGAAATCTTAGGTGTCTCATCACAATTATGATTGTGATTTTTTTTTTTTTAAACAAGTTAAGGGAGCTAAGTACCAAAATGCTACTGAAATTCAATACCTTTAAAATCCCAATCTACTTTTTAAAACCTAGCATACTGTACAATATGAATGCAACTATTTCAGAAGCCAGAGGTATATATTCCTATCATTCAGTTCAGGACTTGTTTTCTTTCTCAGAAAAATATGTATTACAAACTTAATCTGCTTAGGCTTCCAGAAAGCTAATCACAAAACTGCTTTGGAACCGTATGATCACAAGAGTATGTAAGATTGCTGAGCTGGAAACTTCTCCCACCTTGTCATGTTGAGATTTGCCTAAGGGAGTTACTTACAGGTTACTACTGGGTATTCCAGAGAAAGCTCTTTGGGATCCTACTTGAATGTCAAAGAGATACTTTATAATTGGAGTAATTTAGAATTTAGAGGATGTCTAGTATTAGTCAATACAAACATGGCCTATGAATACAATTTAGGCAAAATTCCAGGTTTATGAAATTGAGGTGGCACTGCTGAGGAAACCCAACCTTATTACAACCTGCTTAAACATTTTGTAAAACTTATTTCCAGGAGACAGCCAAGTACAGCAGCTATCCTGATATACAGCATTTCAGTTCAACTATCTATAAGCTGTCTTCCTATAGAAAGACTAGAATGTAATATATAGATGGGAGGAGCAGTGGTAACTGCACAAATCATAACCACTTCTGTCACTGATTTACATAACATTGTTAGTCAGTTCACAAAACAACCTGCCCTTTCCTGAGTCTATCCCTCCACATTCTGAATAGAAATGTAATATTTACAGCCATTCATGTTTGGAAAGTCCCTTGAAGGGAAAGACATGTTAGCAGTGCAAAGTAACATTCTAATGTAAGTTCATGTAATGCAAATAAAAGTAGATCCGCTTTTATTACTGATGAATTATGAGACGAACATGAAAATGTGCTGTATATATGAACTATGTAATTACTGAGGAATTCATTCACTTTGTGATTTCAACTGAATTATAAAACTAGAATTATATACAAGGAGGACAGATTTTGTTGTTCTTTGTCCTGTGAAACTATTTGTACAGTCAGATAAAAAGCTCAGGATAGTATTTTCAGAGCAAGGCTGACAAAGTTAGATGCTTGTGCTTAATTCCTCCAGACACAACCCATCTATGCTTTTGAGTAATCTGCTTGCCTCTACCAGGAATTAATGTGAAATGTTTTGGTCTGCATGGGGCCAAACACAAAATTTAAACCAACAAAACTATTGGTAATTGGAAACTCCACTTTTCCAATCAGTATTAAATGAGATTTAAAATACCACTGACATCAAAGCAGAGTAAAAACAACTTAAAACTGGTTTTATGGTCCAGTTCTTACCATTACAGTTAGTGCTGTAACAGCTGGGATGCTAAATGTTGGATCACTGCGTTTTTCTTGATAGACTACGCGATACAGAGATATAACACCATTGGGAGAGACGGGTTGGGTCCAGTTCAACCGCACTGAGTATGCACTCGATGCTTGTGCCCAAGGGGCTCCCATGCCCCATGGGGAAGACTCCAGAGTATGGGCTGAAGCCCACAGGCTGTCCACTGATCCCACAGCATTTTGAGCTCTGACACGATATTCATAGAGAGTAAAAGGCTGTAGGGCATCGGACGCATCAATAAATTCCAAAGCTCCTTCAGCCCAGATGAACAAAAGCAGGTCTTCTTGACTGCCCACAGGACGTCTGAAATTAAATCAAAGTCAATGTGTTTAAAATTGAAAATAACTTTATCAGTCCCATGGTAGTTGATCCCGAAGTTCTAAGTTCAACCCATACCTCAGAAAAGTACAGAATTTATTTCTATACATTATACACACACAATGAACTGCCTGCCTATCTTTGCGTCTTAAAAGCATTTCCCTGAAATTATGTTAGGTGCTGATTACTGAAGAAGACATTTCTGAGGCATGCATTTAATTATTGTCCTTTATCTAGAAGAATACTATAAAACATGTCAAACAAGTGCGCTGTCACAGTCCATAGTAGCAGAGTAGCAATACAATAGCATATTGTCGTTTTAAGATAAAACACATCAGATACGAGACTTACAGAACTTACAACATGAAATTTTAAATCCATATGTAGTTGCTAAGTAATAACTTGAATTGCAATATGGGTGTAAGTTTGAAACATTTGTGAAAATCAAACTATTTATGGAGGTATTCATCTCAGGATTCCTCATTTATGTAAAACTTATGACCACTTTACTTGAGAAAAATGTTATCTAGTGAACAAGGGATAAATATCCTATTATGCCCTCAAAACCAAAGCTATGCACTTTGGATTTCTGGTTTGCTCACAATAAATATCCCATTTGTTCTTATGAATGGAATAAGTAATCCCTTGTGCACAAACTTAGCAGAATTTGCAGCTCCACCACAAAAACCCATTAAAATATTGCAAGTAGTACTTTCTGTAATAAACTACATATTTTTTCCAATGCTGTTTTTGTTTAAAAATGCAAACTTAAGATATATGAGGACAATTCAGTGTGTAGGCTTTTGGTACAATGGTTTTTTATTTTTGTACATATGTATGTACACAGACACACACATATATATACATATATATATGTATATATAGCATTCGTAGTGCAGATCTGCTTGTGTTGGACTTGGTGAGATTCTGAGTATCAGAGGAGATTACAGATGATCCTCAGCCCCCTTCTCATGTGGCCCCTTCTAGTATATAATTTACTACAGCTGTAATAAGGCAAGCACTCATCTTCAAAACAGAGTTATCAAATCAATTCTTTCACTCGGCATAAAAATGTTTGTGTGAAATTAAGTTGGTTACATTTAAACACTGTGATAAATCTCAATGACAGTTGTGCTGTACTGCACATGAATTTAAGTATTTCCCCTACTCTTCACAGGAACCTTGGCAGGACGTGAAAGCACTTTCACCCTCCATGCCAACAAAAAAACCCCAGATTACATTATCTGCCACTTTTATTGCAAGTAGAGCAAATCTGCGGAAGTAAAATTGGTTTGTCTGACTACTGGGTGTCATCATCACTACACACACACAGAAGCTGAAGAACATTTCTTTGGCGAGAGAAAATCTGTATTTCACAGAATTCTGTCAGATTTTATTTTGTTAGATCAACCCCAGGAATTAATTTAAAAACGCAAAATGCAACAATTTTTTAAAACAGATAATCTTACTGCTTGTAATAATATATACTCAGGTGTTTACATGCAAATATGAAGAATATAATGAATACATGCATGTACACAGCTGTTTATTCATCCTTTGTATGTATGTATATACAAGGCATGCATGATAACATTATTTTCATATACGACGCTAAAGAATTTTTGCTAAACTCTGAGATAAACAGGCTATATGGATATTATTTAGTTTAAAAGGGTTAAAGTGTGATTTAAAAAAAAAAAGAAGAGTTTTGAGATACAATGTTTCTAGTGTAGTGCAATAGATAAATTATAAGATGTGTTGATACTGAGAATTGGTTGGCAGAATTGGGTGAAGAACGGAAGGTAGAACAGGTGGGAAAGATTCTTTAGCAATTCTCTCTCTTGCAACAAAACGTCTGGAAGAGTCAGGGTACAAAATTTCCCATTGATCCCAAAATTCTGTCAGCTATTTTTAATACAATTATCCATGTTCTATTGCAACGGCAAATCAAGCCTTGTGCAGAAGTCTCCCCTAGATGCTGTTCGCTGACTTAATGCAAGACACATAATTCTGAAAGGTGAATCACTACTATGTCTTTCCCCTGCACCTAAAAGTACAGTCTTTTCCCTGAATACTCAAAAATACGCTTAAAAAAATCTCTGTATATAAGTTAAAAGAGAGTATATTTTAGTGCAAAAAAGTCACATTTAATACATCTTGTCTGACCAAGCAGTATGGCACTTAAATAAATACACAAATTTATGTTATATAAATTGTTGAAACTCTATGATGAACAGGTTCATTTTGCACTGAAGGATGAAATATGCCACCAACTGTAAGCTCACCCACAAGCAAAGCTGTACAATGTAGTCTGGTTAAGTATTTAGATCTTATTACTGCTGAATATTTAATGAATGAAACTTATGGTTAGGTAAATGGTTCCATCTGTAGTGCTAAAAACCACAATATCTTCATGTATGAATAAACTTTGAACAGAAGTGGTTGAACAGCCTGTAATCATTTCAATCGTCTTAAGATTTAAGATTCAACTGCTCATTTAACTGGAAGTGTTTCTTACGTACAATGAGCTGCAAAGGAGAATAACACTTCCAAGAGCTGGAAGCTGTCTCTTAATCTGCATAGTCTGATTTGCTGCTTACATTCATCGTAAAGATGCTCAGATACGGTTATTTTTATAAGGGCAAATTCTCCCTGCCCCACTGCCAATCCGAGCCAGACAACATAAAGAGGAGAATATAATCTTCTTTGTGACAGATAACTATAGAGCTGTATGCAGAGAATTGCAGCAATGCTAACTGCAACACTCACCCCTCAGCGTACTTGTCTGGAAGGAGACTGAGTGAATCACTGAGGTCTTGCAGGTCAACACAGAATTATTCTTCACATGTTTACCTTTCACCATGCAACAAAAGTACATGTCTTAGCAGTGCCTGCTGTTTTCCTTACCAGAGTGGTAGGGAGTTATTTCTAGAAACACTGAGAAGTCCTGGGGTAAAATTCAAAAGATTGGGGAATCACACTGTCAAATGTTGGTAAATAATACAACGTCAATAATGCTCCCCCTCTACAATTTCACACCCAATTAAACAAAGCAGCCTCATTCATGATTTGGATTCAATAAAACTTTACTGATGTAGTTTACATGTTTTTATTTGCCTTTTTTTTTTTACAAGCTTTGATGTCAACAAATGAACACAAGGAACTTGAGATTATTGCATGTAATATGCTAGTTTACAGGTATAAATAAAACCCTTCAGGAGTTCTGATACTCAATGACATATCCATCCATAAGGAATCTTATATTAAACCATCTACTAATACACGTGCCTTGGAAGCTGTCTATGCAGCTTATGGTTAAGGGAATAAGTGTAAGAAAAGAATCACTCATAGTCAATCTAGAAGCATCTACACTGCAAGTCACAACAGTCAACAGCCACTGAGACATGTCCTCTGTCTCAACAGTCAACAGCCACTGAGACATGTTCTCTGTCTTCAATTGCCTGTTGATTTTTCTGCTACATTTTCACCACCAGAATTGTTCAGTTAATGAGGGCTACATTACAATCTCACATACATATACTAAATAATAAAATCTTACTCAACATGACATAGACACTTTGACAGAAATTCAGACACTCCCTCAAACAAGATATGAAACAAAATGCCTATAATTTTACAGGCAAGATTTCTTTATGAAATGAGTCATCTCATGCATCCTACACAGTGCATGCTGGTGGTCCACAGAGAGCAGTTCCATTAGCTGATGTGACCTACATCTTATTAAAATACAGCACGAAATACATCACCTATTTCCATAATATTATTTTTCCAGACTAGCAATTTCTGCGATTGTCACAGGGATGTTACGTAATGATGAATGGGAGCAGAAGTAGATTGGGTGATTGTCTCATGAACCAGATCTTTTCTCATTCACAATCTCTTCTAAGTTGTGATCCTTGCTAGAAAAGTTTAAAAGCCTCAGATCTGTGTTTAAAACTGCTATATGAATACTACATAAAATGTCACCATCTCTTTCATCATAAACTAACATTTAAATTTTTTGGTTTCTAACAAAATGGCCGTAAAATTGCAAGTGCTTTTATGATTCTAGAGGAAAGCACAAGTCTTGCCATTTTAATGCAAAGATCTACACACACACTAGCTCCCCAAGCATTCCAGGTTTTGAGTTAAATTAATTTGTTTTGGTGGTGATGCAGTAAGGAAGAGGCACATGATGAAGAAGAAATTACATGCCATAACCTCCCATAGAAATACTGCAGTCTTGCTGCTATAACAATGTAAGGCTATGTGTGGCTACAAAATGAAAAAGAACTATGTGCTTACATCCCATTTCTGATTTTTTTTCAGCTATCTGAGAAAGATTTGATATTGTTGTTGTCTAAGCACATTTAAACTTCAGCTGAAATAACTGCCAAGTGATTCATGCCTATGTAGGTGAATATAACGATTGTATCTGGAGCCCCAGTGCGCCATTTTCATTTCACTTTAAATAAAAAACAAAATGTATCTATGTCAGTCAGTGCCCTTCTGCTGTACTCAGAGGTATCAAACAGGCTACAATTATGATTGTGAAGTGATTGTGTCACATTGGAGGAAGGTTTATTGCTTTTGAGTCTGCTAGGCAGTAACACATTCTGTTTCATATTACTCTTTATATCATTGTTTGGCTGTGACTAGAATAATCAAATGCCATCAAATGCTGTCAAATTCAATTTACAGTATTTTTCACTGAAGCAGGCTTTCTGCATTATATTTCCTGTTTTCCCTTTCTATGGCTGCCATGGAATAGCAACGGTAATCATCAGCTTTATTTACAAACCCAACAGAGTGAAGACATGTCTTGGGCTATAACATACCCTTTATTCCTCTTTATACAGGTGAGAGACTTGTTTTTTTTTGATCAGAGAATTAAAAAAAAGTGAACAAAAGGATATTTCAAGCGAGCAGGAATTTTTAGACACTGCTAATGTGCTTAAGGAAAAAGTGAATTTATATTAATTATCACTGCTGACTCCAAAAGGTAATTTGATGCCTTTTCTTTTCAGTCCCAGCTCTAATATAATAAAATGTCCCAAACTCTTTGTGGGAGGCTAGGTTCAGCCCAGCATGTGTTTGCCACACATATTTTGAGTTGGGAAAACCAGGAACTTCAGAGTTTAAATTCCTCTCCAACATACAGCTTGAGTTTTATGTTCTCTAACTTTCTGAAGCTATTCAAGACGGTTCCTTCACCGAGCTTTTCAAAAAGGGTCAGTGGGCACAGCAGATGTCAGTGCTCTGCTACTTTGATACTTCCCTAAGCAGACCATCTATATAGAAAAATCCTTATGCAGAGCTTACAAAGCTCCTCATAGGGAGTGAGGATGTTCCAGTCAACCACCTAGACAGGGCAGCTGAATACAACACCAAGGTACATAAATAAATGCAATTTAATTGGAAGACTGTATAAAATGGAGCTGCACTGTATCACGCCCCATATTACTTACTACAAACAGGAACATAATTCATCTTGGAAAATTGGTCTGTGTTAGGAACCCAGATACCTTTTTTTTGCTTTTAGAAAACTCAGAAATGGTCAATACTCCTGTTTCCATTCCCAAACTCTCAATTGTCTATCAGAGAGGACTGAAGAATGTACCTAGTGGTCTGCGTAAACATGGTGAGAGAATCTATCTTATAATTTTTGTCTGTCCCTTTGAATTTTTAAAAATTCACCTGCTTTTTGTCATTTGTAGATCAGGAAGACGATTCTTATCTCAGATCTTATTCTCAACTTGTCCATCCATAGATCAGCGTCTTACCTTAGCATTTGAAAGGCAATATATATTCACCATATACTTTCTCACTTTTTTTTTTCACCTCCTAGTATATCAAGGAATAAAGAAACGAACCATTCAACAACACTAAGAATCTGAGGTGACAAAAGCATTTACCTGTGAATAAAGTAGTTCGTAATGATGCCATTTGGTTTCTTTGGTGGTGCCCATTTCACTTCTACGACTGCAGATCCCATTGCTTTAACGATAGGTGGGCTCAATTCTCTAGGAGGTGCTTCAGCAGTTCTTGAATATGTTTGACCACCCACTCCACACCCACCTAACAAAACCAGAAGTTTGCTTAGTGATGAGAGCTTCTTCCTCAACAAAAAATACAGTAAAAGCAAATGAATGTCAAGTAAAAAGCTCCTGATGAAATGGTGCCTCGTGTCACCTTATTTCATTATTAAATGCTCATTTAAATTACTACAAGTCCACTGATTAATTACTTCCGATTTTCACCAGTGCAGGTGAGGAAAGAATTGTTTCCAAAGTGTCATTTTAGAAAGACTTCTTTCAATAGGATTTTGAAAATTTCCAGTAAAGGAATTCTGTAATATTTGGGCTCTTCTCTCCTGTTTTTACGATTACCACTTCTTGTAGGTGAACAGTTACAGGACTGATTTTGTTCTGTATGCACGTTTTCAAAAATCATTAAGCTATTTGTGAAGAACTTTTACTAAAATGGCACATCTTATTTAAAATACATTTTAAAATCTCCATTTAAATTATTCATGATATATCATGGAGAAATATTTAACACTTCATTCAGTGCTAGGCTTACTTTTTACAAGGTAAACATTTGACTCCAATGTAGGAATAACATTTTATCTGTTTTGCTGAGTTGAATCTGTCTGGAAAATCCACATTCCCTCCCAGTCAAAGAGGTGAGTCTTCTAAAATCATCTTACCATTCTGACAGGCTTGTATTCTTATCTCATACAGGGTGTAGGGATCTAGGCCATCAACAAAAGCAAAATGTGCATGTCCTACTGGCTTCACCAGTAGAGTGGGACTGCTCGCGTTTAGTAAGATGTTGTATTCCAAAGGCACATTGACAATGAATATCCCTGTTGTGAAACAGAGAAGAACCAGTGATTATCTGAAATACTAACAACAGTGTAGGACACTTCAAAGAGGCCTTCATCATATGCAATTTTAAATGTAAGCCCCCTCTGGAGGTCTTACCTACTGCCTCTTTTGGAAACTACAGCCATTTAAATATAAACTGAAACAGATCCATCTGCAGATCACAACTGGAAGACAGACATTACAGTTCTTAGCTAAAAATCAAAATTCAATTCAGTCAATGCCTGTGTTGGAATTGCTACTTCTGGGAAGAGTGACCTTATGATTGAGAACCAGGCAGCTTCTGTTTTTTTATTTTTGAGGGGAAATGGCTACTAAGCACTGCTGTTTGAATATAGAGTCATGTGATCAAAAAAGTGAATTGCCACCATTCAGCAAATCATCCCTTTTTAGCCCGCAGCAGTAGCTGAGTGTAGGTTCTTAGCCTGCTTTACCAGTAAAGTAGAACACACTAGCCTGAACCAAGAAACGTATCATTTCAACTGATATAAAAACAAACTGCCAATTTTTAGTTTTTGTTATAGAAAAAAGATCTCAGTTTTTACTATTTTCTTTTAATTCAGATATTTCCCCCCATCTGTTCCTTTTCCCATGCTGTCAATTCCTAATTTTCTAGCTGTTGAGAAGCTGAAAAATCAGTTTCTCCATGAGAGCAAACTACGCTGTATGCTATCCCCTCAGAATGATTGGCAGAGGTTCCTGGACCTTCTCTTATTTCCTCCCATATGACTTCTCAAGGAGTTTTTTTGTTTGTTTTGGTTTTGTTTTGTAATTAGGAAATGGGCTGTAAGCTTTTTATTTTTTGTCCACTATACACTGTTCTATGCAGACAGCAGCAATTTCATAAAACCAAGAGAATAACCGAAGAACAGTGTCTGTTAAGTGTGTTTCCTTCATTCTGCAGTCATGTAAGGCACAATCTTAAGAACAAACCAAGCACAAAGTAGACAAGGTACCTTTCTGAAATGAGTCAAGCTGCATCTGATCAGTAAGAGTGCATTTCTCTTTCAACACAGCACCTACTTTAGATATCACAGAGATGTCTTTGTGATTGCAGCAAGAACCAGATGCCTATGAGCAGTTCTGAGACTTGTCCAGATCCTGAGAATCTTTCTATTTGTAACTCTGGAAAACAACTCCATTCTTTGTCCTAATTGTGGCTTTGGTCCTTTTCTGATGAAGTATCTGCATTGACACTATTACCCTGAAGTTACAAAGAGTGTTTTTTTCCACTGTTGTGAATCTTTCAGATGGATTTTTTTTTTAGATAAGTAAGTATGTGAATACGCACATTAACTAAAAAAAAAAAAAAAAAAGTTTACAAGAAATCAGAGAGATTTCAGGTTTCTTTGTGGCACTATAAACAACTGATGTACTTTAAAAGATCAGGAAAATCTTTGAAATACCAAGTTTTTACAATTCTCAGAAGAAAAAGAGGACATAAAAATCCCATCGAAATAAGATGCTGCTGCCTCACTAGATGCTAGACAAAGGAAATGCCATTTCATTAAAAAGTTGAAAAAATAGCCCTGAAGTGGAGGCATGACTTCAATCTTACTCAACTGCTCAGCTTACAGGAAGAAAAAAAGATGCTTTTATTAGTCACTGGAAGAGGTGAAAGGAGAAGGAGACAGAAAGTGCAGAAATCCCACTGTAAAATTTTCCTTTTTCAGTGTAAAAGTTTCAAGGAAAGCACCAAGATCTAACAATTAAGAATGGAATAATAGAAATACAACTTTTAAAGTTGTGCAGGATGTTGCAGAGTAAACCTCTGAGAGGTGATCTTGAAATACACAGCTTCTGCAACAAAGAAATTTTTGTCTGTGATATATGGAAGATGAAATGCTCCAGAAGAGTACACTTGAGTGTGCATTGTATAATTACACCAGCAATTAAAGATATATTATTGCAGCTAAACTACCCTTTTTTTTCTTTCTTTTTTTTTTTTTTTTCCAATAATTGCAGTGCCTGTAAAGGACACAACAGAAGATCCCAAAGTAAGAGCTTGAAATGGTAGACAGCAAATCAAATAGAAATCTTTTTTTAATCTTGCAGTTAAGGTCCCCGTCTTCTCCAGTCCTGACAACAGACCAGATATTTCAGCCAGAAAAACCCACTATCTTACAGAAGTGACACATAATTCACTTTTGTGCATCTGATCAGTGTGTTTATTCTGGGCAAAATTCACCAGAAACCGTTGAAACTGGTACTATTCAGAATGCTTGATTTCCCAAGGAAGATTAAATACAAACAAGGACAGCTGAATCCAGCCATCAGTATGCAGCGAAGGACATTTATTTTAAAATAATTGACCTATCCACGTCCAACATTCAGTCTATATCTCAGCAGAAATGCTAAAAAAAACCAAAAACCAAAACCAACAACCAAAACCCAAGATCTTCAAATTCTGTCAAATGTTGCAATATATCAGAAATGATACCAATAATAAATATGGTCAGAAAAGAAAATATTCTCTGGAAGTGAATGTGAAATTTTTAATAAAACTAAGTAAACATCCTGAAAATTTCCAATGCCCAATGGAAATCCTTCTACAATTTAATTAAATTAATTGAATGCTAAGATCAAATGATCACTTTATGATCTGAAAAATAAAAAAAATATGCTCATACAACACAGAAACTTATAAAAAAATCCTCTCTTCCAGAATAGCTTTCAGCATCTGCAGCCAGTCTGAAACTACTGCCTTCTGTGCTCTGATGACTGAAGGAAACGAAATGGGCATATTTGTTAAAGTCAGCTGGGAAACCACACGACTTGGTTAGTTCCAGAGTTCATAAATTTATGTCAGAATAAAAGGAACCATGAAAGCACAAGTGAACCAATTTACCCTAAGTGCAAATGGCAGTTTTGTTATTTGGTGTCAAAGCTACCATGAGCACAATGACAACCTGCCATAACACATTTTCATGTTCACTAAAGAACAAGGATTTAGTTGGTTAATATTCCCAGCAATACTCTTTTTCATAATTTACAACAACTAGATGCTGATAGGTTATTTAACATTTATGAAGTTAAGATGTAATCAGAAAAACCCTGATTATCTTTACAAATAAAAAAGTCAAATTATTCCACTTTTTTTCTCTGCGATTTCATTTCACAGCAGGTACGCATTTTGCACTGGGACAAGTCAATCAAACTAAACCTTGGGGTTTTTTTGTGGGCATATTTGGATAACGTTTAATCGACAATTCTGTGCAAAACTCTGCAAATTATGTTTGACGGCTCTGTGTACTTCAAAACTAGGGTAGTTCATAACAGAATTTGTAGCACAAGACGCTTAGAACTAGGGGAAAGAAGCCACAGTCTGTCTTACAGACTGGTCACCAAAAATCTATTTTAAGTCAGTTGCTGAAAAATTGTTTAATATGATGTGAAACCCAATCACAATTAAAGCAAAACAGTTGAACTGTTTCACTTATAGTGAACAAATACTAAAATAAGAATATCATATCTTTTATTTAAAAACAAGGAAGAGTAAAGTTATATTTTAATACTTAATTTCGCAAAGTAAAACAATTTGTTTGGCTTCTTGAGGTTAAGTATTTACATTGTTTCAAATATCCAGATATCTCATTCTGGCTCTATCAAGTACTCTCAGCAAGACTCCAAAGACAGTAACAGCTGGAGATGCTGACTGCTTTCAAGACACAGAAGTTTGGACATTGAGCTTAAAAAATTTGTCCTGTAGCAATGTGGAGCAAACAATCGTTTACATGAGAAAACAAAAATGAGGAAATGTAACATCGGCCTAGCAAGAATCAGAACAATTTATTGGGCCACCAATAAAGGAGAAACCAGGTTAGCTGAGGTAGCTACGAGACAAAGCTAAGAGACAAATAAATGTCATTTGAATACCATATTTGATCCCTAGAAGAATAAAGTAGGAATTCAGACATGTTGCAGAACTTCCATTCTAATTGATCAGCAAACCCAGAGGTGGATGAAGTAGAGTGTTACAACATGATGAAAGAAGAAATTTTAATCCAGATGATCATTAACGTATGAAGCAAGTAACCTAGGAGCAGAGGAAAGGATCCTGTTTCTTTTGAGCATTCATGGTATCACCAGCGACTGAACATGTCTAGACAAATCAGGCCTGCAGTGAGGACCAGTGGGGTTCTCAATGAGTTGAAATGCAGGGTGACTACCTGCCTACCCATCAATAACTTTTATGGATATGCCTTGGGAGAATTATGTGGCGGAATTTTTTTTCCATTCAGCTTTTCTGCTTCCATCCACGGCACTAATAGTTGTTCCATAATAATTGTAACATATCCTTCCGTAGCGTATCAGTGAAATGTACCATACCTTTGAGGTCTGTGCACTGAGGCAATGCAACACAAGATAATGGGATACCTATTTCAGAAAATAAAGTCCTATTTTCCATAGTGAGTGAGGTGTGTCAAATATTTTTTTCTGAATCTGTCACTTTAACCACTACTCGGCCACCTTGCTATTTAGCCAAGTCAGGAGTTTTGAAATGCTACATATCTACAACGTCATAAGATTTATGTACATTACAGATGTTGAAACACTGTAATTAAAGCCATCCAAAAGGAAGGTCCATCTAATATAATGCCCATAATTAATCCTGAGGGTGACTATTTGATCGAAATTTATTACAGCAGATAAGAAGATACAATGCCAAAATATCCCTGATATCCACAAACAGGAAGACACTATGACTGACTACCCTCTCATCAAAACTTGGTTAATAAAAAGCACTTTTTTCATGGAGACTATACCAATTAAAACAACTGTCTTGTCCAAAAGTGATTACTAAGACTCAATCCTTACAATAGAAGCTGCATTCTGGATTTATATGGGAAACCTGTATTATCTCAATATAGACTATTGTGAAAAAAAGGAATAATAGACAGAGAAAAATAGATCAGAAAAAAAAAAATTATACTCTATGCACAATGACATAAATAAGGATAAAAAGTTGTAGACTCTGCAGGCTAATCCTACCAAGCTGGAGATGTAGGTGGCCCCGGAGTTCTGCATGCACAGGACCTGTTAGTGGCATGTATGCCATTCCAGAAGACCAGAACCTCCAAAATAGACCTCCACCTGCATCTCCCACAGTCTTACTCTTTGGAAAAAATGCTAGGAGCACAAAGGTCGTAGAATGAGCATGAAGCAGGATTATGAAGGGTCAAGAATGAATTTCCTAGTTTCTGCATATACCTGTTCTTCCGCACACAGGGTTTCTTTTAGCAGCATTTAATAACATTGCTCTGCTGTTAGAACTCCCCATTCCTGTAAGAACGATCAGCTAGTGGCCCCAAGGTGCTAAATAAAAGGACCAGCAAGTTTTCCTTTCCTGTCTATCCAGCCGGGGCACTGTATGAAAAACAATCCATTGTTCATACTTAAAAATGTGAAACAGGAAGGCAGAGAGGAAGGGACTGAGTCACCAAATATCTGTGAAAGTGTAGTAAGTGTTCAAGGTGTGTCCGAGCATCTGGTAAGCAGGACACATGCCTTCCCCTGGCTAAGGAGAATAATCCCTACAGCCGTGTGAATACATCAACCCTGCATCCTCTACAGAGCCATAATGTCTAGCCTCCTCACCCCCCTGATTGTACGGTTTCAGGAATACATGAACCTTTGTATGCACAATCGCAACTGCAACATAACCAAATGCACTATACAGAGCCTCATTCTCCTTCCAGGCTTGTAACCTACTGCAAGTAACAGGTATTCGAGCAGCTGGAAAAGGTCTAGAACAACAATGACAAGCTTTTCTGGGAAGCACCCCACTATTCACAAGCCTATGCTTTTCCAGTATATTCTTATGTTTTAAATCTATTTATAATGTTGCTGAATATTTTGCACCTTAAAATATATCTATTTTCAAAACTATAATATAGCATGAGTCACTTTCCAATAAAACCAACTGTAGATTATATGCCATTCGAATTCACCTGCCTTCTGTTGCTGGGTTCTAAATCCTTTCAGGCAGTAGGGGGAAAGGTATAATTTAAGATTTTAATCTTTTTCATATATTATAGCATTTCTATAATGGATTTTGTGCTTCTGAAAACTAAAAGATTGACAGCTCAGGGTATTATAGATTTATTAATCATTGCTTAAATGGGTAGGGTGAATGCTGCTAAGCACTGTCACAATACTTGTGATCCCAGCCTTGAAGGCAAAATACATTTTCTAGGTGACTTTATTTTTAATGCCAATTGACTCTATTGTGAGTACTATGCAAAGAAAGAACATCTTAAATAATTAGGAAGAGGACACATCCAAAAATTCCCTGCGTTCATTGATAAAACATATATTGTTGTTACTGCAATATGCAAACATCTGAAGTTTCTTAAAAAAATTGACCTCATTTTAACAACAACAAAAAATATATATAGAAGCTGGAAAACACCTCGCTGGAGATGAACTACATTAGACAGAAAATTGTTAATTTACAATGCTCTCACTGTCCCACAATAACTACAGCACATTTTTATAGCATCAGTAAAGTACACCAGTCACTTAAGCTATGATCTACATTAATGAAATAGAGCAGTCTCTCATATAAAAAAATGCTATTATTAAATTATTCCTTCTTAGCGTACCTCTGTAGCAAGCCAAGACAACCTGGTGATGTTCAGGAGAAAAGCAACAAGAGGAAAAATATTTCTGGGCCTTTGGTGACCCACTCTCCTGCAAGGTAACATGTCCACATAACACTATGGTGCTTTAGCAAATAAAATTTACTCAATCAGATCAAAGCTAGGGCAGGATCTCCATGTCACACTCTTACACCTTTTGTTAAAGGAGCTCAACATTGCATACCGGCAGGACAACTGGACATTTTAATTGCCAGGATAATTCAAGATATCATCAACTCAAAAGGTTGGCAGGTTTCCCTATCGATAACACAGGTTGGTCTGAACAGAAGGAGAAACTTATTTTCAGCGTAATTGTTTTTTTTTTTCCTTAATACTGGCACTCAATAGCAGTTTACAAGATCAAATTAACATATGGATTTTTGATCAGCTAATCCCCACAATACCCATGTCAAATATATAGGTCAATATTATTAAAATAACATGTCTCTAGGAAACAGCAGCTTTAGATACTGGTTATTTAAGTCACACAAAAGCTAAAAGCAAATATGAAGAATAAAAATATCAGAATGATTCAGCTGCCTGTCTGAATATACTAATTTTTCCACTCTTTCATTTTGCTACAAAGTACTACATAGAAATACATTTTTACCTGGCACGTCCCAAGCTAGAAATATAGAATATGCATCAATTACTGTGACATTATATGGGACATGAATTTTCTCTGGTGTTCCTACTGGTGTTTGTATAACATATTTATCACTAGTATTGCTGCCGCCCCAAGTGCTGGCTTCCAGCTGGTAAACATATCTGCGTAAACACAAAAAGATCAGTAGAACTACAGTTAGAAGCTTTAGGTATATCAGTAATAGAACATTCCTATTTTCACCAATTTAAAGTGAATAGATCATACAAAGAGTATTAAAATACTGCATTACTGAAGATTTTCACCGTTTTCTTAATGTGAGAAAAGTAACTATCTACTTATCATAATAATAATTTTAATACTAAAATTCACATTAGCTTACATAAGAGAGAGAGAGTCAAAACCAGTTTCAGAATGGCCTCTCTAAAAATATCAGCAGCTGCTACTTTTGAGCTAGTATGTTCAATATGCACAGAAACATTATAAATCATGTGCAGAACTGTCTGCCATATAAAGACTTCCGTTTTTCCAATAATATTCCATGAGGGGAAAAAAACAACCAACGAGCCACAAACAGCCACCCAAGGAAAAAAAAAAAAGCCTCCCTCTCTTTGAATCAGAATGACCTGTTGTCATAAAAGGAGAAAAAGTCCATTGATTAAGGCTTTCCAACATCTGGAAGCCTCCTAAAAGTGCTCTTCCAATTTTTCAGTAATTAAGTAATATTGTAAGAGATTTTTCTTTTCTTAAAAGAGTAGCATACATTTAGTACATTTCAAAAGCACACATACATATGTTCTGAACACCTTTCACATATTACCAGAGCTCTTTAACACACCTTACCTACTGTTAGGCTGCAGGTTAACATCTGTGAAATTCAGATCTGCACTGCCACCCAGGAAAATCTGTTCTCCATCACGAAATAATCGATACTGAGTAATGAGTCCATTGGGTTTCTCTGGTTCACTCCAGTAGATTTCCACTTCTGTTGAGCTGACTATGATATGATGAGGTTTTGGCCATACCCCTATTAACATCACAACGACACTATTTTAATTTTATGACAGAAACATAAAGGTTTTTTTTTTCCCTTTCCCACAGTTTGTGCTGCTGCTTTCAGCAATGTAATGAAAGCGTAAAACATGGCCAGAAAGAATGACAGAATTTAATGCACTTCCTGTATTTATCCTACATCAAATGCAACCAACTAGACAAGGTACAGATTAATGGAAAGCAAGGCCAGAGGCTGCAGCCTGTATGTGCTCAGCTGTCTCTGTGTATTTATTTGTGCTTTAAAAAATATGCATCTGCTAATTCTAAGCTAGCTAGCTTAAAGATGAACTTGGGGAAATTGTGACAAAAAGAAAGCAGAAATGCAGTGCCAGGCAGTCAGTATAAAGAGTGTATTAAGATACAAATATTCTGAGAGATGGATTCTCTTGTGTAAATTTACATATGATATTCTGATGGATGATAGTGGAGTTTTGTACCTCGTTAAACCACCAGAAAATACAAGCCCATGTGACCGTCGTTTTGCAGTTCTTTAAGAATGTCTTTTTCCCTTACCATGCGGAGCAGCTTGCAAAGTTTGACCTGAAAGTGGTTGGCTGGAAGCACATCCAGCAGATGTGCATGCAGTTAGCATGAAGCTGTAATTAGTGTATGGCTGCAGACCTAGAAAGAGCAAACAGAAGTTACACTGAGATATTGACATCAGGCAGCCCAAGAATTGTATCACTACCTGGAAAGCTACTGGACTGAAAGTTAACTTTTAGTATTTTTGGCAAATGTAAAATATGAACCATTCTAATTTAACATCTGAATAATACTGACATGGTGAATTCTTCCTAATTTAGTTATATATCCTCTACTAGTTTAAAAGATGACAAAACAATTCACATTGAATGTGTGTCTATGCTGCAATGGATCTGTGGATGCCCCTCATACAGATATACCTGAATTAGCTCCAAATCAATTAACTTAGATGGCACTTGAAGCATAGTAACAACTCAGCCCAGATTACCATCTGAAAATTTACCCGGTCTCTAAGGTGTGTTTCATTAGTTTTTAACCTATGCTTCTGCCTGTACAAGATGGTTAAAAATTAACTGGAAGGCAGCTAAACATTCTTGGCACAGTCGTGATCTCCATCACTGGTAATGGACATAGAAGTTCATAGATGTCCAAGAGTTAAGCACCTGAAAGTGTAATTGCTTAGAGTTCTGGACTTGAAAAGCTGAAGAGCCTATAATGTTTTGAAAATTTATTACAAATATATTTGCAACAATAAGAAAAGATAACATAATACTCTCTTACTTGAACATGAAATCTTATATTATATTGCAAACAAGTCCAAAGATACTCTGCTCTTGCCTCCTTCCCAGCTTCTATTTGTTCAATATTTTTCCCTATTTTTTTCTATTTGTTACAAGATTTTACTATAAATGCTAAAAAGCAGTTAGAAATAGGATTAACAATCAAGCCCTCTCCATTACAAGATATTAATTTTAGTTACCAGCGATTTTTTAAAAACTATTTTTTCAGCTCAGACCTTCTATGCTGGACATCTCTGAATGAAGCTAAAAGAGAATGTATTGCTTTGCCCTTTCCTTGGAAATTTTCAAACATCCTTGTGCCGTGTGTCAATGACTTCAGATTTGACATCAAGTTGCCTGCAGCTTAAGAATTTGACTTTAGGGCTCCTCATAAAATTGTACCCAAAATTTGGCTAAGATACTAAGCTTTTAAAATAGCCACTTCTGCACACCCATTAAAGGCTTCTTACAGTTAAATCGTTAAAGCTGCAGACCTCTGTGCGCCTGTCTTGAGCACCTCAGAGCTCAGCTTTAAGGGCTGATCAGGCTGCCTCACAGAGCATGCTCCAGCCCAGGTTACAGGGTCTTTGCTAAGCTACACTTTTCGGTATTTCTCAAAAGTATACCTTAAAAATGATATTACATACACTGAAAACCTCTCACACCCGTTTTCAAGGACCCTCTTGTTAACACCTCACAATACATTAAAAAAACCTCCCGTTCTTGAATGCAAAGGGGACAAACAGCTCAAAAAGAAGCAGCAAGTTATACACAAAAACTGTGTGAAAACACTAAGACTGCAAAACTGAACACTCATAAACTCGGAAATCCCAGGGTTAGGGCACTGTATGATACGAATCGATCCCTTTTACATACAGGCTCTGTAGCAGAGTCCTATCTAAAATTCTCCCCAGTGTGTGGTCTCTGGCCTGCCTAATTGTATGTAATTGAAGACTTTTTTTGTAGTGCCCATCCCTAGAGCATACAGTTGCTTTACTAACACCAACTAGCTGAGCATTGCAAATGGCTTAATGCAGTACCAGAAGTACTAAAAAAAAACAAACCAAAACACTTCTCTCTCCCTCAGAAACAAGATGCAGACACAAAGAGACTGAGAAACGAAAACGTCCCTGGACCTGCCAGGAGGCCATTTGGGATGCCTGGGACCTGGCTGTCAGAGTACCTGGTGTTATCTTTGCATATCCAAGCACAACCCCTGGTGCCTTCAGCTGCAGCTCCGAAAGCTCAGGAATGAGCAATTCGGGCCCCAGGTCTTGGGCAGGATGTCCGGAAAATAAGACACAGCTGTGACAAGCTGTGAAAACTTGAGATGTGTCTCCCTCAGTACCACAGCCTGAACCGAAATAAATGCCCTGTAGAGCCAGGACAGAAGCCAACCGCCTCGATCCAGAGACTGTCTCTCCTCCAGCCTGTCCCACACTTCATTCACTGTAGCTTTCTAATTCGGCATCCCACGGGGTTTATAAGAGCAGCCAAGGCCTGTCCCGCTGCCCCAGCTGAGGAACGGGGCAGGCTGGGGGCAGCCCCAGCCCCAGCGCGTCCCTGCGGCTGGGTGTGGGCTGAGACGTGGGCCCGCGGGTGGCCTTTATTTACTTCTTTATTTTAATTCCTCGCCGGAAGAGACATAGCTTGTGGACTGAATGAGGCAGTAACCCCACGCACAAATGACTACGCTACTGTGTCACGCAGACTGCTTGTGGGAAAAAGGCTGAATTAGGATTACACAGGTCAATTCATAAGTATTCTACAGGTCAATTTTTAAGTGCTTAGCTTTGTGACCTTACTAACGTACTTTTGATGTAGCTCATGTGCCTAACCGTAATTACTTCAAGAACAATGCAATTCTGTGACAAGAAAAAAAGTCTGGGCAAGATTTTTGTTTATAAACAAATCCTTGCCTGCAGCCATTACAAAGATACTTTAATTAAAATATATTACAAACAGAGATAAAGAATAAGCAACGATTATGTAGAAAGGTAAAATACCGAATGGAAGATACGCAGGCTGCTTACAAATCGAACAAGACGTGAAGGAGAGAAAATAAAGAGATGACTCAGAGGGACAGCCCTGCCTGTAACCTAATCATGAACTGGAGGAGAAGAAAAATCATCTGAACGCTGCGTATAAAAATAAGAAGGGAGAAAATGACAGTTGCAGAGTAGAGAGAGGCAAAGGCATGGAGGAAAGCCAAGTATTTAACATTTCAGGATAGAAAAGATTACTGTGGCAACAAATTACTTGAATTCCCCTAAAGGGAGTCATGTTCACTTTTAAAGGAAACATGCATAATAAAGCAATACTCATTTACAACTACACTTTAAAGAGAAAAATGGGCATTAAAAAGAGAGCACATGATTTCACTAAATTTATTGGTGAAATTCTGATACCTGAAACCTCTAGTCATACACGGAGCAGCCATAGCAGATTTTTATCTAGCTTATTAAAGCTTTGCATTAAACGCCTTGTATTATGTATGTTTTGGAAAGCTCTGTGCAAATCTATGTATGTGATTAATAATAAAAACAACAAGTAAGATAATCTTGAGCGTAAACGGCATTTTGCTTTTCCAATGTCTCTATTTGATTGTTCACTAGAGGATACTTCTCCCCTCCTTTCCTTTTTTTGGTCTATTATTGTGGGGGGTTTTAATTTATTTCTTTTTTAACTTCACAGTCTATTTCTTTACTGCAGCATTTTTCATTCGCCAGAAGGCTGTGAAACAGTGCTTTTTTAAGAATGCATTCTTCTATTAGCCAAATCAATTCCTTCTGACACTGTTTGTCTCCATTTGTGGGTATGGCTCCAGCAAGATCAGTAACTAGCTCCTAGGCTAACACTCCTGGGCCCTGCCGTGGCAATTTTACTCAGGAGGATGTCAGATTGCTGACCACAGCCTCACACAGCCCCTCTACCCCCAAGAGTTTCTTTTAGATAAATATTACTAATGATTCAGTGCTGCGTAGAGATAGAGTTGACCAGTGACAAAATTTCTGTATCTCTTCAGTTTTCACTACCGTGAAATGGAGAATATGCTCAGATGAAAGAATTTCAAACCATTCGGTCATAAGATATTTCTTAGTATTGTTTCTTTTGCCGAAATAAACATCAATGATCTTGCTTGGCTTTTATCTGAAAATGATTGATCCTACAAATTCTTGATAAAGCCTCTCACTTGGGATATTATCCTTAGTGTACTAAAAAGGGAGAGTTGAGAAGAATCTTTGCTATAAACCCACCTGCTGCTGCTGAAGAGGGCACTCTTAGCTTGCTTTTACAATTCCCCTAATTATTTTCTTCAGTCTTACCCTCTGCCTGGCCCCCACTGTGAAGCATTAGCAGGCCCATTTGTAAAGTAGTAGTAACACAAAGTGAAACAATGCCATAACTGTCATCCAAATTGTTCTGTACAGGGTAGTGGAAGTGTTCAGTAATAAATGATATAAAAAGGTCTTTTATTGACAAGCTGCCATGTGCTGTTTGCATTAGAGAATATGAGAAGATGATGGCTGCTGCCCCTAGGTCCCAATGGCATTCAACTCAGTGAGATAGCAGAAAATGCTTCAGTTTGCTTAAAGCATTGATAACACCTCTAAATAATTAACTGAGGACTTCCTGTCTTCAATTACTTAATGCTTTTTTTAACATCTTGAGAGGATTATAAGCAATTTATGGATTTCACATGATGAGCACATTCACCGCTATTCCCATAAAGCATTTGTGGGATCATGTTGCCAAAGCTTTGATGTAATTAAAAATAAGCAGCAAGACAATGGTGCAGCGGCAAGGTAGCTAGCCTTCTCATCTGTTATTTGCAAGACCTTAGATTCAAAGTCTCAAGAAATATTTGTGCTGCAGCTTCATTAATGTTCAACTGTTGCTCAGTGAAAAGCAGACAGTTTTTGAAAAAAAAAAAAAAGAAAAAAAGGAAGATGAGAAAATCAAAACATACATCCACAGGGAATAAGAAAACAGTTCAAACATTTGAGATTATGTATGGAAAAAAATTTATTGTTTTACCTTATTCTTTTAATTTAGAGAGCAATAATTATCCACATTGCTTAATCACCGCCATGAATTCCACATTATTACCTAATGAAGCTCCCACAGAAAACAGCACAAGATTTGACTATGGCTGTCAGGAGTAACGATCACCTATTTCACTCCTGGCTTAACATAGCAGTATTGGACAGTGGCTTAACGGAACAGGCACACAAAAGGAAAAAAGATCCCTATTTCTCAGAGGGTAATTTCATTTCCTCTCCTTTCCAACTGGTAAGAAAAACAGTGTTGTTTGCGTTAAAATCTCCATTACTCTGGAGGTATAACTGCCTTTTGGGAAGGAAGTGGGAGCATGAGAAGTATTTTTCAAATGGGTTTGATAAATCATTCCTTGTGTGTAGGTGCCTTTACAGTATAAACTTACAACAGCAATTCTAAAACACGTACCACCAACTGGCATACTCCAGTTAATATCTCGTATCCAGAAGCACTGAATATGGAGACAGGCGTAATATACATTTGATGAATTTCACACTTGAGCATGATATTGTCAAAGAGGAACAGCAATCCTTTACTCCTCTGTAAGTGAGTACAGCAAGGATGAACTCTTTTAAAGCACCAAGGGATCCACTCTGACTCAGGACTCATGCTTTGAGGGCTGGCTGAGAGTGCAATGTACGCTGTATAGGTTTTATACGCCTTAAGTCAACTTCTACTCTTTGGGTGGCTATCAAATGGTGTGTATAACATATGAATCTCTGAGTTTCCTACTTGGGAGGGGGAGGGGAAGGAAAAAACAATGTATTTATGAATTCCTAAAAATCATAGATACAAGAATTTGATGAGCAACCTGAGGTCAAAGAGTGAAAAAAGATATCCCAGAATGTTTATGTTCCCCTTTTGTGTTCAATAGAAACATTGCTAAGAATAATTTTGCTTCAGTGCAACATTCAAATATAATTAAAAATTGAATATGTGAAAATAATACATTTGTGGTCTGAGTCAAATCTTCCTCCAAAATCCCTTGAGCAATCTTCTTTCAGATACATGCACACTAGTGAAATTTCACCAACTACTTAGAAAATGTCTATAAGCAATACACAAGATTATAAATAAAATCCAGGATCTTTCCCTTTCTATCTCCCTTTCCTTTTTTATTATCTCAGGCAAAAAGTACTGGGTCCTTCTTGCTCCTACACTGCTGCACAGTCACAGTAGTGCTAGTAGACTTCAGCTGCAGTACTGTATATCAATGAAGGTAAAAGAGTTGAATCTGTGTGAAGAGATGGCAAGCCTACACAGACATCGAGCACACCACAAGCACGCATCCTGAATTGAGTTGGATAGATTTATTTTAAAAATTTGATAATAAATCTATTAATATCGTAACAAACAGCAGCCAGCCAAAAACAAAAGAGATGGAAAAATATAAATTTAAGATATGTAATGATAAAACTTTCTAAACTGCACAGTACTAGGCATTTAGAAGTTACTGACAAGTAGCATTTTTAATATGGTGATACTCTCTTGACAGGACATTAGCCTGAGAGCTCTGCCTCCTTACCTGATACTGTGTGCTGCATTCTGCTTGCAGTGTCAGTGTATATAAGTCCTTTCCCTACTTGACTGATCTGGTACTCTCTGATGATACCATTTGGTTTCTTGGGTGCAATCCAGCTTAAATGTAATGTTGTTGAGTTCAAAGCACTGATGTTTGGTGGCTGAACACTCTCTGGGACTCCTTGAACAGTGACTGCAACTACCTGAAGACATATGAATTAAACAGCAATTTAATGTAATAGTACACTAGATACCATGATCAATGAGAATGTCACTTTTGTTTTAAAATGTTGTTTGGCCTGGCATATCATTACCAAGGGTCTGGAGAACTAGTTACTTTTTCCTCCTTTTTCACAATGAAATCTGACCTTGAATACATTACATAAGTCTATGTCTACAATTTATCACAACAGGTTCACCACGTTTCAGCTGCAGTGTATAGCACAGGGTGAAACAACAAAGACTGTATTGCTTGAAAACTCTTGATAACTCTCTTCCATATGGTTTGTCAGTGTCTCTGCATTTTAACTGCCTGATTTCATATATTTTAAGCACCAGTAAACATGGGGCTAAGCCTCCATATATCCCATGCAATCTGAACTCTGTTGTAGTTATTTGCAACTCCATATTTTTGTATGGAAACCAAAGATTTTGAAAGATAGAATAACTTTGCACTTGTTAAGTTCTTTCTACAGAAAAAAAAAAAAAGAAAAAGGAAAAAGCTAATTTTCTATTGACACACCTCTACCATCTCTAACAGAGGCAGTTCCAAATTACACTGGCTTAATAAGTGAGTCAGACCCTTTTCTCTTCGAGAATCACTTTTCTTTTTCTGTTATTACCACTATAAAGTATTTATATTATGCTGTAAATATAAAATGTGCCCTCTGTAATATATTGTCTTAGTGCATTTGGTGGAATCAGTCCCTACTTGCAGACTTCAGTGTTTGCAACAGTAAACTCCTTAATTACAGACAAGTGAAATAAGCAGGATTTATTAGCTCAGGCCGATAGTTGCAGCCACAGTGCCTACATAGCTTCCAGACCACAGCTCTGTGTGCAGGTAGAGGACTATGTGCCTGTCTCCACCCCTCTGCATCAGTGTTTCTTTTGTAATACTTCTGGTTGAGATTTGCATGAATAAGAAAACATTTAGACACCTGAAAAAAAAGTCCCCCTTTCAACCCCATAGATGTTATAATTACAAAGCACAGTCATTATTTCCCGCCTCTGCTCCACAGACCTCAAGCTTGCAGTCCTAGAAATTCACTTTCATAGAGGCAAGGATATTCTTGTGAAAAAGAGGTCACTTAAGAAATAGTTTTTCTAAATGATGAATAAGGCTGGTACTTTGCAGAACAGAAACTAGAGCTGGTTAAATAGCAATGCCGGTGAAAGGTATCTGTGATTCAAAGCGATACGAGAGGAAATGAAGCAGTGATAAAGGGAGGGAAGAGATTAAAACTGAACCAGAGGCAGGTTGTACACAAAGGGAATGTAAAGCCTGAAGCAGGTGTAGACATGGAAAGCCACTGAAGGGTAATATTGTGGAAGGAGGCTCTAAGAAGGTTGTTGAACAAATTGATAGTCTAGAGCTAAAGCAGATAAACTAAGAAATACCAAGGAAGAAGAGGCTATAGACCTCCCAGTGAGAAGTGAAGATTTAATTTCAAGGCTTAGAGAAAGTGCATTTTAATATTCCTTACTCTATTCTATCATGTGCAGCTTTCTCTTTAAAAAGCACCAGTTCCTACAGTGCAATTTCAGCTTTGCCAAGACTGAGATACTGCTTGCTTCTTCCGCTTGCTTGTATCAGCCTTAGGTTCCAAATAATCACCTCTCAGTAGTTGAATCCAAATAAGATTATTGATGTTTCTCACTTGCTTACTCAATAATCATCACTTCTGCAAATTACACCTTTCGAAAAGCATTTTTATGTTACCACACTGGCTGATAAAATTCTGGCACCAGTTCACCAGTTCTGTAAAGACCAATTTACTAACCTTGCTGCTGTCGGCGCAACCAACAACAGTGCAGGCTCGCAGCTGGTATGAATATTCTTGGTATGGCTGGACACCACTTGTGTCTGTGAAGCTCATTTCTGCTCCTCTAAAACGCTCAATTCCGTTTCGGAGAATGATGTAGTGAATAATAAGACCTATTGCAGAAAGAAAGTTTTCCCTTTTGTTAGCTGAGAAATCCGGTGTGATGGTATACTATAACAACCTACTCTGCACACAGAAAATATTAAATGAAATCTCTAGGTGGCCACTGTAACAGAGAATCATCTTGTTTAAATGGCTAATGTCAATTACCAGCTACTCTCCACTACATCAACACCTCAGTATTTCTCAATTATTATTTAGGAGAACTGTTCCAAGTTTTCTCACTGTTTGAAAATCGCAGGCAAGGTTTCCTGAAAGAAACATGAGTATCACCCTCTCCCCACCCCCCCAAATCCCCAAATATTTTGTAACGTGATAGAGATTTTCTGATCATATTTGCCAATTACTATTACAACTGTTCTCAAAAGAGGCTTCTGGCCACTTCTTAGAGATATACTAAATTGTCTTCTGTGAAGTTAAGACTCTACTCTTATTCGGAATGAAAATGCAAAATTTTCAAATTCTAAAGCAAATTCTTCTTGCAGAGTTTAGGAATATGTATATTTCAGTGTCAGTGATCTATCAAGAAATGTTTTGGGATTTTGGAATGCTGTCAGTTGAATGATAGAACATACTCTTTTTTAAACATATATCAATACCATTTGGTTGAAGTGGTTCCTCCCAGTTTAGAAGTATCACGTCTTCCCGATTATCCACTTTGGCCCATTTTGGTGGACTTACACCCTGTGGCACATCTTGCTTAGTGACAGCTCTGCTAGCTTCACTGAAGCCTCTTCCATAGCTATTCCAAGCAGCCACTCTGTACTCATACGTGATAAAAGGTTCGAGGTTCAGGTCTAGAAATAGAAAGTTATGTATGGATCATCTCAGTCTTATCAAAATACAAAATTTTCTTTTTTTTTTTTTTTCCTCTGCCTATGGTACTACTCCTGTGTTTAAAGACAGATACATATAGAAGTTGTTCGTTTAGTCAGGGCCACTTTCTATGTAGCAATACTTCTACCAACTTTTGTGAAAGAAGGTTTAGACCTTCTATAGTCACTGAACTTCTTGCTACTCATTTCATTTCCCTGAAGATACTGTCCTGACTCAAAGGTTAATTCTTAAAGAATGCTACTTCACTACAATTGCTTCATATTTAATTATAATACTTGACAGCATTCAGGACATCTTTTTCTCCAGAGTGATTTAAATACACTAGCAAATCACCAACCTGATATGTCACTTTTCCTTACCTGTAAATGAATACTGATTTGGACTTCCTGTGTAGACAGTCTCCTCCTCAGCTGGACACACACCTTCCTTTATCTCCTTTTCTGTAGCACTCTGTGAACCTTTTATCCATGCACAGATTTTCTCCTTAGGATTGAAGTCACACTTTCCACAGTGGGCTGTTGCCTCCATAGATAAAGGGCAAAGGATGTTAGCCTTGCATTCTTCTTTTACCTAAAAAATATACGTCCAATTTTAATATATTTACCACATCTTTGTTTCTTCACAAATGCTTCCATTAGTATTTCTCCGTCTTTATGCAACATACAAATCAAGCAACCACATTGAGTATGTTGATATTTCTAGCATATGGGAACCTCTTTCAGTCTTTGGCCTGTCTGCTGTCTTTGGTCATTTTAACGCTTTTATAATCCTTTCTAAAAGAAACAGGTTTTTTGCAGGGTCCTTGCATTAAAACATCACAAATGTTAACCCCTGGAAGCCCACATGGCTGGGTTTGTTGAAAGTAGAAGAGTCTATAGTCAAATGAGAACAGCATTTTATCTAAGAATTTGAACATTCTTGTCCTGCAAAGACCAATATCCCATGGCAAATCAGTAGCAAATTCCCAGACCCTCACACAGCTTGCTGCACAAGGGGACTCTATGCAATTCCTCGGCAGCTGTGAAGGCTGAGAACTCTATCCATGGGCGCTACAAACTGGATCCTCGACCGCATCCTTCCTAAACAGTTTTGCTGCAGTAAGAGGACCTCTGCAAATGTTGATGTGGATATAAGATTTAACCCATAAAGAAAAAATCACAGAAATAGAAATATACACTGAACATTCAGAAGTTTCCATTAAAATTCATGAAATAGTATTTTTGCCAAACTGTAAGCTATAGAGCAATAACTCTCATAAAATACAGGTTGTTGCAGAAAGAAATGTACTGCAATATTTGCTACAAATATTTCTGCCCATTAGGCTACAAACTTTAGAAGGAAAATCAAACAGATTACGTCTAGTGCTTCCTTAATTTACCTATCAAAATTTACTTGTTAGCTGATTGTGAACTTCAACTAAATTAATTTCCCATCACAGCTAAATTAATTTCCCAAACTTGGCACTTTCATAAAAATTACACTGTGATAAATATCAATACAAGATGTAGACTATAGACCAATTGGATTCACACAAAGCAGCTCCAGAATATGTCTCACTACACCAGTCCTTTGAATGTTAGTAAATCTATACATGTCAGAAAGCCAGCACTGCTACTCTTTTCTACTGCGGGTAAGTGAAATACAAAGCGCTTCCTTTGTTTATACATTATACCTAAGGCACAGATTTTGCATGTTATCTACCAGAATTCGTTAACCTATTCTCAGCCATTGTATACTCCTCAACAATGTATTAAAGAATTGTAGCTGAATCATCACAACACATGGATTTTCTCTAGAAGAAAATTATTCAGTCTGAAAATGAAATGACATGAAAACCTTGACATGAAAAGGAGAAGATGGAAGAAATATTTGTGTATGAACTTAGTAGATGAACGGATACAGGAACACCTGTATGTGGCAGGATGGGGTCTCTTTTTCTTTTTACTTTAGTGATAAATTCCACAATATCTACTTGATTTCCATACTGTAGAATTCACAGTATCCAACCCTCTTTCTTTCTCTCACCTATTTTCTCCCTCTCTCTGTACATATAAACATAAACATAAATATAAATAGAAGAATATACATGCACATAAACAAGGTTTCCGTCCTTTGAAATGTTAATTTCCTTAAACAAAAATTTTAATAAGAGTTGACAATATTTTTACAGCTTACGTATAACACCAAGATACTAATTCTTGAAGATTTCTACTGAATTCAATTGGAGTTGCAAGACTTTGCAACTTTGAAAGTTTGGGCAGATTATCTCATGCTGATACCTACAGTCACTGGCCACTCTTAGAAAAGATGGAATTAAACTTTATGGTGCTTAGTTCACTCTTACATTAAACCAGAGTGAAAATGAACTGTGTAATTCATAAGGCATGAAAGCCATCAAAAATATAATATTCTCTTTGATCAGGATTAAGTCCATCAAGAAAATATCGATTGCTTTATTTTTATTTGTATTTTTTGGGGGAGGTTGGGAAATCTATGTCACCCTGGCTGCCCAAATTGAAATGTAATAGTATTTTTATACTTCAGAACTGGCCACTTCAATTTTGATTTCCACTTAAGGAACATCATCAGGAACAGTGGTCACAGAATGGAAACTGGCTATACATGCCAGTCTTGTTAGTATGCCAGCTTTTAGCCACTGTACTAATCTGAAGTGCTGGGCAACACTTCACAGAGGCAGCTAATCATTATTAATTCCTTTAGAATTCATTGCAATAACATCAATCATGGTGAACTCATTTGGTATTAATATGGATGTAATGTGAAAATGAATAATGCACACAAGAGTTTTTATATTCCTATTTTAGAAAAATAGTTATGAACAGTGTATTTCTCCTTCCGTCGTCAAATCAGAGCTACCGAGAGATTTTCTATCAATTACCTTCATCATCATTCCAGCTGAAATCTTGTCAGAGCAAACATATTTCAAAGGATTATATCCAACTCCATTACAGCATTCTTCGCTCTTTGGAATAAGTTCAGTCTCACAGCACTTTACTGGCACTTGGTCATTCTTTCTAACATGTGCTAGGGACTCACCACTGGAACCTGAGCAGCATATGGTATCTGACATGTTCACATACTCCTGCCCACAACAGAACATCCCTGAAAAGAATGAATAAAAAAATATATCTGAATATGAAATGTAAGAAAATATATGAATAGATAAAGAAAGGAGAAAGCTCAGAATGCAATAAATCTTGGCATAAAACCATCAGTAGCTGGAATTACACAGATTTAGCTAAAGCGAGATTAAATTGGAACGTGAGGTGACTGAAGTAAGTGTCCTGACTTCTAGACCTTACTGAAAACAATCAAGAATTAGAGGAATAAACAGGGATCCCCTACAATCAACTTACACCATTGCTGAACTTTTGTAGGTACCTTTGCTACGAAATACTGTACCAAGGTACTGTGCACAGCAGGTCGAAGACAGACTGGATGAAAATTTCCTGTAGAATGTAGAAATTGAGAAAGCTTCTTCATTTACTTTCCTGTCAGGTCTTATTCATCCCCCCTTACATGGGCAATCTTCCAATAGAGCATCTTAGCATTCCAGAATGTTCCACAGTACATTTTGTGCTTTGAAGTGGGGGTTCATACTAGGTACATAGAACTAAAGGGGTGACTTGCCAAACACCCACAATGAAGCTTCAATCATCTAACAGGAAGAAATACTCTTTAAGAAGTTAATATTTAAATATAATTTGCATTTCTATAGTGGAATTGATAAGCTGCCAAAATTAATTCCACACCTTCTTCTATTTTTAATAATTTTGTTGTAAAATTAAAAACTCTTCATAACCAGTGTGATTTGCCATATATTCACATGAAGTATTCTGTAACTACGAAATACCAATATTGAAGCCCACACCATTTGAAGAAAGGGGTAAATTTTAACTGTGAATCAAATGCTACAAACACCTCTATAATTGGCAATGAAATAAATGTTATTACTAATTCAGCTGGAAAGATTTCACACTGCCACATCTACAAAGTAATTTGTATTTAACATAATTTCTGTAGTACGTGGACATTTAAAACACATGCAAAAGTGGCCACTTTTCTCCCTGTCATTTATTGCAGCAAAACTCTCTTAGGAAGTCATACATAATGAAAATTACTCTTTAAGGGTATGATCCTGCTAAAGCATTCAGAGCATTTCATTCCAGTCACTGGAATGACTCAAAATGGTGACATAACTTGCATACTTTACCTATTTTCTGGGCTGGTTCCATTCACAGAAATCAAAGTGTGATCACCAGCTCTCCAAGAGGTAAATATTTCCTCCTGTTCACACCCTTTTTCCAGCTTCTCCTCAGATTCTACCAATTTTAAGTAGAGAATTAACGCAGAAAATGACTCAATTCAATACTAATAAGCAACTCAGCCTCAAGGGACTTTTGACAGGCAAACTGAAATTTTGATAATGAACTGTTTTTCTATTGAAACAAACAAGACTGTATTCTTTTACTGTGAACCTCATCTTTGTTTAACTGAATTGAATTTTTCAGCCAAGATTTCACTCATATAACAAGAAGTGACTCCCTTTCTAGTTTCTTTGGTAAACCATTACTTCTTTAATTATTATCAACCTTGTTCCAGTGTGATAAATTGCTAATTACTTAATACCCTAATCAGCGTTCATTCTTTGCACAGATAAACTGTGACAGCGCCATTAATTTAAATAGTAATTTCACTTAATGGCCAGAACGGCACACCAGATTTTTATGCAGCATTTTCTGAAGACTGCATCCATCACTGCAATATTCTGACATAAAGATGTCTGACGTGCACTAACTCACTTAGGGAGAGCAGATGTTGCAGAGCAGAGTTTGGTAGTAATTCCCATAGTGCATCACTTCAGCATGAATGAGCTGCAAAGGCAGAGGTAGACAAGCTTCTGAAACTGCATTGCATAGCCTCTGACCTTTGCTTAATTTATCACATGTAGCACTTGACTCCTGAACCTTGACAGCTCAAATGTACAATTCTAAATATGCTCCAAGAAAAACAAAATAGGACCATGTAATATTGACGGATTGATTTGCCTTCTAAAAATCACTTTGTTCAGTTGCTTAGGGATCCAGAAATTCCTCTAAACCCTTGCTGAATTCAGCAGAATACCAACATGCAAACAATTCGTTTGTAAATCAGTTCGAATGTGTGTGTCACGCTTTATATATTTATGTTTCATAGGTACACAATGCATTACAGCAAAAAGAAAATCCATGGGCTGGAAAAGACACTTCTTGATAACAGTGATTTCTGTCAACAATTATTTCACATTCATCCCTAGCAACTGAAAAAATTTACAAACACAGCTGAGTGATGAATTACTAATTTAGTAGGTCTGCAAAACCAACACTTTCAAAAGGGAAAAATGAGTATTAAAAGGCTTAGCCTTTGGAGCCAGAATAGAGGATCAATAAAATACAGAGCCAGTGTACATTGCAAACTACTCCAAAAATCCTTGGCTTACATGTGGATATTGCAACTATTACAGATCAGAAACCACAAGAGTACAAAGCATCCTCTTTCATGAGTCCGGGATATCAGTATAGTGGCATTTTACTAACTTTTTTTTTCTTTTTTTTTTTTTTCCTAAGAGAAAATCCAAGTGTGGTTTTGGCTGGCATTATCCTTCATAGGCAGAAATCGACAACTTTGGACAATGCCATCACAGCAGTGGGGCTCAGGGTGTGTGTGCAGTGGCACCACTGCCAGCCTTTGCCAGTAGATGTCTCTATGGTCACCCCACTGAACAAGGCCAACAAGGGGTGAAAAAATAAAACCTAAGAAAATAGAAATTAAAAAAAAAAAAAAAAAAAGAATGTGACATGGAAAAAACATCTCTTTTTGCACGACAGACTCTTTGGAAAAGGTATACAATGGCAAATCAAAAAGTTCTACTGCTGAAGCCCTTAAACCATATTCAGTGCAAACCTGGGTCTAGATTCTGCAGAAACACACTGGTCATGCAACAATAAGGCTGTGACAGGGCTTGCACTTCTATTCATCATGTTTTCGATGTATGATTTTTTTCAAGGAACTAAAATTCTGAAATAAAAGTTTGGAATTGTCATTATATTTTTAACCTTGGCATTCATTGCCAAATACAAAACAGAGCTTCAGAAGCACTTAGTGTTTTGCATAAAGCCACCCGTTACCTCTTCCCCTTCCAGACAATGAGATCAGCTTTCCAATTACCATATTCTTGCAAAATTCTACTTATCCATTTGCCAATGATAAGTAAATTATGTTTTCATGTGAAAGTAGCTTTTCCATTAGAATCATTCTAATAACAGGGATAGGGAGTAGGTAGATTTTTGTGCCTGGCTTATGCATTTTCATGATGTATTTAGTAAGGCTGAATTACTCTAAGAAATTAAGCAAAAACCTTTGAGCATGATGTATATGATATGATAAGAAACCACAATCTATTCTACGCTTAATGCAAAAGAATACGATCTCTTTCAAACTATGGCGCTAATTCATCTCTCAAACCTGTATTTGTGTTCGGCTGTATGCTGGCTCACAGCAGAAAGTCCTCACAGAAAACCTCCGAACGATGAAGAAGCCACTGTTTTCTTTTTTAATAGCCAAAAAAATGTCATCCTGACCCATTCTCAAGACAAATGGTGTAAATGATAGAGCACTATACGCTAAAAACATTTTTAAAAGAGGGGTATAAGGGTTTTTTAAATATATATATTTAAGGAAAAAAAAAATGTTAAGAATACATATATACTGAAATGAAGAACATAACTTTCATCCCAAGATACCTGTATTACACTCCTACACAACTCATCTGCCCAGAGAGAGCAGTAAAAACATAAACGCTACCCCAGCAGTTCTGTTCCAACAGCATCTGTTAATTCACTCCATTTATAAAATACATATTGACAAAGACAACTGAACTGGGACCAGGGAGATTTGATTTGGTGTGAGAAAGTCAATTCAATGTGATTTTGTTAAAGGGCTCCTGCAGGCAAATAAAAGAGTTTAAGTAATAAAGTACATAAAGAGATGTTTTATGAGCCAGCCCTGTCTTGTGGCAGCCACACAATGCGCAACTATGCAAGAGGGCCTTGTTCAGAGATGATATTGTGAGCCCTGCATAGACGCTGCAGATCAGGCACAAATAGGGATCACAGTGAGGGGGAGCTAAAATCATGCAAGCGGTGCTGTTCACAGCATACACTCCATGAGCCTCTGCTGGAAGGGAAGGATGACACAGAAACCTCAGAAAGCGTTGCAGCGGCTCTTCTGATTAGCCCTTCCTGACAGTCAAGAAAGAACTGGGGTACTTCTCATACCACAGCAGCTGAATAAGCCAATGAGTAAGAAAAATAAACTGAAGACAGAGCTCATTTCTGGGGAAAGGAGTTCAGTCTTCAGATCTGGATTCTCAGTTAAATATGAAGATCCTTGGTTTTACAACTAGAGGCTCAAACTGGCACACATATAGTGAGAGCACTGCATTACTCATCTTTGTATACAAAGCAGAATTGGGTACTAAACCTTCATTATTTCTTTGTTTTGAAACTGGGCTCCTCTTTGAGACTGCAATTGTTTCTGAAGTCTTTTTGTCAGGTTGAGAAAGCCTAAGGCTGTTGGTATGTAATTTGTCTAATAAATGTGGAAAGAAGAGACACATGAAAATACCTGAATAGGTTTTGTAGTAATACCTCCAATCTCTGTCACCAGCTAGTCACAGAGTGTTTTACAGAGAAGTAGGGTTCAGATTGTAACTCTGAGTGATGGAGTAATTTCCTATGGTATGCAAGAGATTAATGGGATACACCCGATGAACAAGTGACTAGTGCTAGCGATTAAGTTTAGTTAATTTTAAACTGCAGCAGGTTTAACCCTAGGTAGATGCACAAGTCAGGGTCGTATATCACCAAGCAGACAGCACTGTAATCTTCAATTTCTAGGTGACTAACCCCACATCTCCAGAGC
Organism: Opisthocomus hoazin; assembly: GCF_030867145.1. Taxonomy (NCBI): domain Eukaryota; kingdom Metazoa; phylum Chordata; class Aves; order Opisthocomiformes; family Opisthocomidae; genus Opisthocomus; species Opisthocomus hoazin. The sequence goes on from NC_134415.1 coordinate 28,527,427, forward strand.
AAATGGAAAACCCCTGCGCTGGGATGCATGGCAGTACAAGGTGGCCAAGTCTAACCTCCGCTCTGCTCATTGAGAGGGGACTGGTCCTACCTCCTGACTGGCATAATCAAAGATCACGTACTCCTTTTGAATTTTCTGGAGTGTCTCCAAGCTCCGCAGCTCTTGGACATAGGTAAATAAGAGTTATTGAAAGCCCACAATTTTGCAATCTATTCGAATAGGTGAGTGAAGTGCAATATAAATTTAACAAATGGAAATACACACCTTAAATATGAGTGTGTCACTGCTGAACAGTTCGGGTTACAAGAGATTTAGAAAGATAAAGCCCCTTTCTTCTTGAAAACTTATCACTTACCTGTAAGAGGTCTGTATGCAGTCCCTTCTTCTTCATCACCACAACAGACTAAGTCTGTGCTTATGACTTCTCCACCACAGCACTGTTGATTGAAACTGTCATGGAGGGATCCACCACAGCAGATTTGATTGCCTGATCTGGAGTAAGGCATTCCATGGCAGCAAGAGTCACCAATTCCAACTGAAACTCTGTTTTGCTCTCCGTTAGGGCAACATACTTCTCCTGTCAATTTAAGAATATAATTAAAGATTTTATGCATTTATAGCTCTTGAAATCCTTGAGAGGCTTTCATCTGATAACAAGTCTGGGTGCACACAGTGGTAGCTTCATGTACAAAACGTTCCACATGAAAGCATGATATTACTCAGTACTTTAGAATGCTATAAAAGTATATTCACTTGTAATAATAATTAAAGAAACACGCATTCATGAATTCAGGGCCAAGACTCTGTAAGGTGTCAAAATGCAAGCATGACAAAGACAAACTCAGAAAAGCAGTAAAAATAATGTCTGTAAATATGATAATTATACAGCTGAAAACCTTTGAGAAGAGGCAGCTACAGAGCAAAGAGAGTTCACTTTTGCTATGATTAACAGAACTGTCAGCCTACATATTCTCTGCAAAAAATTTCCTTGTTTCCTCCAAAATCATTCCAAACTTGTTTTGAAAAACTAATGCACATTGTTTAAAGAGTTCTTCACTATCGCTCAGGAATTGATCTCCCAAAGAACTTCAGGATTAAACTCACTTTAAAAATCAAATACCATAATCACAATCCATGGGCTTGTCTGCTATTAAAGTAAAAACATCAGCTTTGCTGGAAAAGGCCTTATCCTAAGACTGCGAATGAGACTGACGCTGTAATGGTGGGCTGGCCTGGGATACACCGTGCTATGAAAGGTGTAGATGCTACTATAAAGGATATAAAAATTATGGTAAATGGCAATAATTTTAATTTACTAGTGTCTGAAGTTGATCTGATCCAGTGTTCTAAAAGTTACGCTTTTTTATTATCTTTCTGTGTTGCAATGTTTTCTGTGGCTCAAATGCCATTTGGAAGGAGTAGGGATTTTGTTCTGCTGTTGAAGATGGGTAATAGAGATGATTAAAGCATTTGGATTCCTGATTGTTAATAAAAGAAATCTGTTTTGATTTTTAAAACTCATTTTTCTCATTGAAAGTAATTATCTCAAGTCCTGTCCTTCTGAAAGGTTGGGAATTACAGACAGCGAGCCCTAAACCCAGTGCAGCTTTTGTCAGAAATAAACATGTGATGCGATTGTAACAGACGAGAGGCAACACTGCTTCCCTGCCCCCCACATTCCTTGCCAAAGAGGTGCCTGTGTGGTAGTAGCATTATTTGCTCTGCTCTAAGAATCTCTCTCCTCCCATCTTAGTTCTGGGGCGGATGTTTGCACTTCTTTGGGCACTACTGTTCAGAAACTGAGATTGCTGCCTTCCTAATTTGTAATCTTCATGCCTTCAGCTCAGTGTGCTTCAGTACATCTAGGGCTATCAAGCTGGCCAAACAACATCTGGGAAATATGTATGCTTAGAGAATTTCCTGTATAAATAACTTTATCAAATAAAGTCAATAATAAACAAAAAAAGATGAGAACAAATTTTTAGAGTATAATAGATATAATCTGTCTAGATACCTCATCATATTTTTCTGCATTCCTTGGAATCTAATTTAGTTGCTACACAGAGAAAGTATTAAAACACAGAATGTAGCTTACATCTATTGGAAATAAAACTGGGGTGTTTTTTTTAAAGAACTATTAGACATAAAACACAAAGGATCAGTAACCTTCTCATTAACCTCTCAAAATGGGATCCATTCCAAGCTAGGCTTGAAAACGTCCTCTCTCTGAAAACTACCATGCAGTCTTACTAGTTAATTGTTATCCTTATCAAAGAATGACCCACATTAACATTTAGCTTGAGGTTATTAGCATATTTATAAAAATAAAAAAGAAAAAAGTGACCAACATTGTTCATGGTGCTGCCCTTTTGAGTAGAGAAAAAGAGAATGCAGCAAGTATACTTAGAAAAAAAATCTGTTTAAAATGATGTTCAAGCATTCACTGTTTCATGCTTGTGGATTGCTGACTGAACAAGAACTACTTTCAGGCATAAGACATTTTGTTTCACTGTGCTTTTCTCTCTTGATGTAAACAACATTGAGCTAGTTAACATAGACCACTGGATGGGGACAAAGGTCAGAGTATAATCTCTCCGTTTCAGTACATTGAGATTAATGAGGCCAGCAAAATATTCTTCTCTGGTTCTTCCATGTGATAGCATTTTTTCTGATGACATCATGGAAGGCATTCTAATATTGTGATATATGAATTACTTTTCAAAGGATCAGAACTTGGGATGTGCTGAACATGTTGGCAAAAATTCAAGCATTTCTGAGACTAGGGAATGTGTGCCAGCTCATGAGTAATGGAAGCATTTTAGCTCCTGACCTGACAATTGCCTACAAAGAGATATATGCTCTGAACACTGCCCCTGAAAAGGCTCTCCTCCCCCTTCTCTTCCTCCCTCCCTGTCAAAAACCCACCAACAAACTGGAAAACCAAACTCTGGACAACAGCACAGAAGCATGGTTTTGGCAAACTTCCCAAACAGTTCTGAGCACAAGAGTAGAGTACAGCCAAACTGAAGAAAAGGATAAATTTCCATCAAAGATAATACATGTGGGATATGTACTTTGATCTGTAGCACTGGTAGAAACAAAGAGTAGACAATGCAGAAAGAAGTAGAAGTGACGTATTCCATAATATCAACCCCAAATGCTAACAACTGTTCCATAAAAGAAATCGCGAAGGAAAATCACATGGGGTCAACTCAAGCACAGAACTAAACCGCACCACCAAATTACAGAATCACAGAATCACAGAATCACAGAATAGTAGGGGTTGGAAGGGACCTCTGTGGGTCATCTAGTCCAACCCCCCTGCCGAAGCAGGGTCACCTACAGCAGGCCGCACAGGACCCTGTCCAGGCGGGTCTTGAATATCTCCAGAGAAGGAGACTCCACAACCTCCCTGGGCAGCCTGTTCCAGTGCTCCGTCACCCTCAGAGGGAAGAAGTTCCTCCTCATGTTCAGACAGAATTGCTTGATGGTGTTCCTATTAAGGAGAACTGCCCTTCCCATTATGCAGCACTTACTGCAATTAAGTCTAGTTTGGCATAAATTAGTTTTCTGGGAAATGACCCAATCATCAGGTTTCATCTATTAAGCCTTTCTTGTATAAACAGAGTGTACTGTGTTTAGAAGACAAAGTCAGTGCAATTTTCTTTGCTTATCCCACTGAGCACAAGTCTCTAAGACATCTAGAAATCTTGATAAATCCACATTTATTGCTATGTTTTCATTCTCCTTGGTTTAACAGATATATCAACTTTGTTGTTTTGTTTCTTTCAAGCACTTGAAAGGAGTTGTCTCTTACCTGCTAATACCCTAGTGTAATAACCACCACAGCACCGATGTTTCGGTTGCACAGCATGTATCTGACCACCACAGCAAACCCCTGGTGAATTAAGAATAAATGGAATGTACTTGTCCTCGCAGCATTGGAAGCCAGGTTTATTGTCGTGCAGAATCCCATTACAACATACCTAGAAGTAGTTAAAAAAAAAAATTCAGTAAGGCAATATCTGTTCAACAGAACATAATGTGTTCTCTGGCAAAACAACACCTATGAAAACGTGTACGACACATTCCAGTATGGACACTAATATGACTGCAGTCAAATAAAATGTAACTTGGCTAAAATCCTGTGCCCTCCAGCATTATCAGACTTCAATAAACTACCGTGTATCTGACAGAATGCTGCTATTTTGTGGCCTTCAACCATACTGCACCTTAATAAAATAGTCCATTAATACGAATCATCTTCTTCTTGCAGGCTGTTTGAGTCTCTCAATGTGGAGTAGAATGCAATATGTAGATATAATCTACCATCACCTTATCCTTTTCTTTTCTACCCAATTCTTATTTATTTATTTATTCATTTGTGATGAAACTCTTACAGCTAAAACTAGTATTTCCCAATATTAGCTCTTTCATCTTTCACATAAAAATACATGGATTTTTCTTCTTATAGCACATGATCACTTATTTATAACCACAACTCTTCAGACAATGTCATCTTAAGAGAATAGCATTGATACACGGATTTTTTTTCAAAATAAAATTTACATGGAAATGAATTTGAAAAGGCCTTTTAAGTGTGGACTCCTTTATAGGTGCTGTTGAGAAAATTATACGCTTGAACAATCAAATAATTATTCGTACATTTACTTCTGTGTCAATGGAGTGGCACACTGTATACACAGTAAATTATATCGAACAGTCAGTAGAATCATCCTAAAAATTGTCAACTCAGAACCCACAGCCAGTGCAACTTGTATTAGCCAGAAGGATGCCTCTTACAGCTAGACAGAAACTGCAGCTGGCAGTAAAGCACAGATGTTAGAGCAGAGTTGCTCCTTTGTTTTCTTTTGACATGGAGCACTTCTGGCCCTTGCTTTAACCACGTTCTAAATCAGGTCATCTTAGCAGCAAAGAAAGAAAGAGTTCCTCTAGAAGGATCTTTTATTTACCTAGGTACCTTAATTAGTAGCTAACAAAAAACTTTTAAAAATATATATAATAGGCTCAGGACATATAATTTGTACTACATTTATAATGTTAACATAAATATATACATGGAAGAAAAAAATATTATTACTTTTCTTAAGTCATAAACAAATTATTTCCGACTTCTATGTGAATACACGATGCTTTGTTTTGTTCAGTTTTGAATGGCCTTTACTCAATCACCCTTGGGAGTATTAGGTTAGGTTCTGAATTTACAATACATAAACAATAAGTAACCCCAAATTAACATGAGGTAGGGCAGAAGGTCTTCTTATTTCCTCATTATATCTTGAGGTTTTATAACCTTATATGCTTTGAATTGTCACACAGTTTTCTGCTTTTGCAGCACCTTTCTCATTCAGCATCTGCTTTAGACTACCAATGTAGCTGAATTTTGTCATTTTCTGTTCAGGAATTTTGAGTCTCTGTAGGTCCTATTATATTATTTTGCTGTCCACCTTGTCACTGGTAATATAATCCAATCTATGAATTTAATTATCCTACTGTTCTTTCTTCCAGATCATTAGTTAAGATGTCAAATAAAACTCTGCTTTACACCTCTTCTCTGCTTCCTATCTTTTGGATGTTTTTTTATGGCTGGCACACACTCCAGGCTGAGTGTTTCTTCATTTACAATTGGCTCTAAAGCACCTGATCTCCTTATTTCCAAGTCATTTAAAAGCGTTCTTAAAAATATCAAATCAAGTACTATTGTCCCACTGTCCTCAGAATAGATCACATTTGGCAACAATTCTTGACACTTGGGAAGAATGGCCTCTGCCCTGTCCTTTCTACTGCATCCTGAGCTTGAGACCAAATACATGTTCCTCACACATTCTCAGCTTCAATTTGTGTGCCCCTTGGGATTTTGCCTCCCTCTGTGGTCTGTCTAGCCCAATTTCTCTTCTTCTTTTCATGGATTTCATTTGTTATTCCTGCCCTGTTTCCTTCTTTTCAGTGATGCGTACCACCCATATTGCACCTGAACACTGTCTTTCTATCTTTACAGGTAAAGCTTGAATATCTTTGGCATCATCCAGGCTCAAATACTTGAGCAGCCTTTTTACTTTCCATGCAATGTTTCCAGTTTTAAGAAATGCCCCTTTTCTTGTGAATCCTCCATAGAAAGAGCTGCCCTGTGTATTTCACATGGCACTGTGAGGACCGGTTTAGTACTAACTCTAAAGCATTCTGGTTGGAACATTATTTGTAAGATTGCATTGTTACTGGTGTCTCTCCTTTTCTTCCTGAATTCCCTCACAAAAAATCCTCGTCTGAAAACTGAGGTATGTTACAATAGTACCAGCAGCTACTTTTCCTTGTTAAAAATGATTTAAGATCCTCCGTACTTCTCAATACCCTATAGACAGCTTCCAAAAAAGGGTACAGTCAGCTCTAAAACACATTCAGACTCTCATCTGGCATTACCGATTGGTATAGTTGGTGCTATTATTATGTAGCTCCATAACATCCTCTGCAGTCGGCTGTAAATTGTTAGATAACACTTTTTTGGCAGTCCTTTTAAGATAGTTAGTTTCTATTTGCATTGATATTCAGCCCAAGGACTCTACATTATCAATCCATAAAATAAAATGCATTCAAGTAATGCTGAAATCATGTCATTGACAAAGAAGAAAAGCAGATGGATTGAAAGTTATAGTGGCAAAAGGTTATTACTATCTCATCCTCTTAGATCTAAACGTGACAATCCCAGCTAGATGGTGTTACTCTGCACGTGAAAGCAGAAGCCTCATAGCGATCAGATACAGTGACACCAACATTTTAGGCAGGTCAGAGATCTCACCCTCGTACTGAGGGCTGAATGCTTGACATAAGCTCGCTAACCAGAAGATCTTTACTGTCTGTGGAGATGATACAAGATGTTCATCCTTAGCTATCACAGGAACCCTTAAAAATATTGGTAGACTGAGCTGCTCACAAATCAGTCCTGTAGTTACCCTTTCATCCAAACCTACAGAGGGACTGTGACTCAGGAGCACAAGGACTGGGAAGGGCTGGGCATAAAGAAAAGCTTTTTACGACACTTGAGAAAGGCCCAGTGAGCCATGACACTAGCGCAGAGTAACTAGATATCAAATCTGGCAGGCAGGATTACACAATATTTTAACAATTTTTAAAAACACTCCAAACGTATCCATGCAACTCTCTTTTAATTAAAATTGTGTCATTCCTGATCCCTCTGCTTGCTGAAGACTTTGTTGAAGGATATTATCTGGCCTTGTGGACACATGCCAGTTGAGCTAGGACTGATTTACTCAAACAAACAGATGTGCTAGGCAGCCATGTTTATCCTTCTTGTCAAACGCTTGCTGCCAGAGCCACTTTGTGAAATAGCAATTCACAAAACACTCCAAGGAATTCCTATTAGCTACAGGAGTTCATTAAAAATTTCTGCCTGTGGAGCAAACACCAGAGTAATGATTGACCCATCATGTTCTTGTGTGAGAGGGAATATTTTAAATTAGCAAGGCTCATTCTTTTTTACTTAAATTATCTCTGAATCTGCATAGACATCCCTTTTTGCTAAGTATATTTACCCATTTCTTTTCTCAAACTGCTGTTCTCTTTTTGTAATTGGTACGGCCTTCAATCTAAAATCCATGAGCAGAAATTATTGTTATTCTGTTACAAATCACTATATATTATCTTACTAAACTGAGTTTCATTTCCTGTCTGTCAGGTGTGTTACAACACACACTACACAGGAAGTGTTATCTTTTTAAAGGTTCTCCAAGCCTGAAAGAACTGCAAAATAATTTGCACAATATTACTAGCATTAATAGTAAATTTTAAATAAATATTGATGGAATATCCTTTACCAGTGTCGAGATGTGCTAGTTTTCACTCCTGAAAGTCATGCTTTTGAGGGTAGCTATCAAGCCATTGTTTTGCTCCTCCTGTCCTTAAAGAGCAGAGTCCTGCTGGTGTTTTCAACAAATGGCACATGTTAATTACGATGAGTAAAGGGGTAAGCCTGCGCTTCCTAGTAATGTCAGAGTTATATTTGATTAGTTCATTAACTGCAGATCTATACAGCTTGTTGCTACTGAAAATAAAAAGTGCTGAAGCTGTATTAACACCTTCAGTCAGGACCCTTTCAACCGTTGATGTTCATACTCATGATCTGTTGTGTACAGAAATTATTAGCCTTTATGCCACTATTTTAATTACATTTTTACTATACCTGTCTGATTATTTTCAGTGTTCACCTCAGGATGCTGGTAACAACAGGACAGTTCAGTAGCTACATGGATAATACAGGAATGCCCTCCTCATCGGTACTCAGATTGTGCTCCCTGATGGGTGAAGCTAGGGCACCTTTCCTTGTTAATTGAAGTACATCTCTGCAGATCTCATGATATGTGCTCTGTAAGGTGATGGCTATTTTGAGATTTCAAATATGGATACAGTTATGGATCACACCTTACTGAAAACAGGTAGGAAAAGACTCAGTTTTGGCAGCTTGGAAACACCCAAGCAGCACAGGCTGGCCACTGTAAAAGGTATGCAGGAACTCTCCTGCCAGCTGACAAAAATCATCATGACAGTGTATTCTCAGCTTTTCTGCAAAACTATACACAAAAAAAAAAAATCCTTTATAAATTCTTTCTGCCCTCAAGAATTATAAATCCATCCAAGTCTGATTACAAACAGCAGGATAAAGGATACCAGGCACAGCACTGTGTTAGCTTTAGTCAAAATAATAAAGATTTCTAACACTGAAGCAGAAAACTGGATAACAATTAGAGACAAGAAGTAGGGATCTGATGCAAAGATTATTTAGGATAGCAGGAATCTTTTTTCGTCTTCATTAGACTTCATATCAGGCCTACATGAGCCCATGAATGTGTATGTACACATCTTCCTTGTCGTGAAAAGGTCATTTGCTCTTTTAGAGATTCCCAAGACAGCTCTGAGCAAGTTGTTTTATTTACACAGCACAGTGCTCTGCGCAGATACTAACCTGGATCCTAAACGCAGCACACATACACCAGTGCAGCCCTGCACCCAGACTATTTAGCACTGCCCTTCTGATATAATGGCGCTACTTAGCTGGACCCAACTCAGTCAATGTTAACTGAAGAGTCTCTGCATCTTGCTCTGCTGCACAGTGAAACACATCCTTGTATTCCTGTTTCTGAAACACTTGGGCTCCTATGGATAGAGGGGATTACATTTTGGTGATCTCTTATGTAGATAAGAAATGATAACAAATCCCTCTTTTTCTGCAGTGCCTTACAATAGCAAGCTGATGATGCCAAATGTAACCCACAAATCCCTAAGGAAATATTAATAAATAACACAAGACATATCTCCAAATTATTTTTGTACAAAGGGCCTAGTTTTCCTCTCACTTTGTACTCCTGAAGTCAAGGAAATTGTAAGAGGCAAATTAGACCCATTGTGTCTTGTATGCAAGGTACAATGAGCACTACCTGAGCAAAAGTGAGAACTCCACAACCTATTGGTCTATCGGAACTACGTATACACAATCTGCCTGCTTTTGCTGACCAGTCTATCATCCAAGAACAAAAAGCTTGTTTATTATTCTGGATCTGAACACTACTTAAACTGCTCAGCATTTAACTCTTAATGGCATCTCTTCGCATTTGGCTGTACAATTAATGTATGGCGAATGGCAGCTGGCACTATCATAACAGACTTTTTTGTCAGAGCAAGTGTATGCTGGTCAGTGTTGCTTTTCTTCAATTGTTGAATCTAAGGACCACATATACTAGCATGAATACTTCAGCATTATAGCTGGCATAGATAGGCAGTGAATTCTATAAAAGTGTGACAGAGGGCTGCCACATATGGTCATATGCTGTCCCTGTCGCAAACTCTAGTTTAAGAGAGTTTAAGATGGATGTGCCAGGAGCTCTGTAGATATCTCTTACAGGCACTCTGGATGGGTGGTGCGGGCACACATAGCAAACCAGACAAAGCATCGGGAGGGGAATTTTAATCAATTCACCCACAAAAATTACTCCTATGTCATTTTTTGTATGAGTGCTTCAGTATCCTGTGGATCTTCTAGTTGTTTATTATATATTCATTACTTAACCAAATAGCACCCATTCCTAACCACAGCCTCTGAGAATAAAGAGACCATTATAACAAAAGAATGTAAAATTAATTAGAAAAAAATAGGAAGTCAGGAAGCTATAAAAATAAATGGACACTGTCCAAGCTCAAAGTTACCATAAATGCTCGAAGACTGAAAAAATAAAAATGGAGAAGAAAACTTCAAAAATTAATATAATACAAATTTAACTCATACATATGCAAAGATCTATTAAAAAGTCTACCATACCAAAAATCTGAAAAAAGTAAATTTACCTTTTAAAACAGGACTGCCCATAATTCACTTGCAAGGTTTCAGCAATACGTACGTTTAGTATACTATTGCTTTCAAGGGAATTCAAAAGCCAAAGCTGTGTTGGCTGGAATAATTTATCCTTTGAATTGAATTCCTCAGATAACTCACTTCCTTAATAACTGTCTTGTCTGACAGGGAATCTTGTGAATACATATTGTTTGCTTTAGTCATGGAACATGTGATGATGCTTTTGACAAATAGGGACACTATTTCATTACATTAAATCTTACTTTCAAACTAAGAGTTTTCTACCTCATTTGTCAATAAAAACCATTACAGACTCCCACTATGCTATTGATCCTGCTCCTAAACAGGAACTCGTATGAAGATTAACCTGAAAACAGCCATAATTTAAAAATACATCTGAAAAATCACAATGGATCCCATTCAGAGCTGCTCATCATTGTCATGTAAGAGCCACTCACTTGTAGATGAATCTGAATAGATTTTCCATACTGGAGAATCTGGTCATGAAGAATTTAGCCAAGGAAGATTTTGAAGTGGGTGGGGGGAAGCAAGTCATGTTAATAACCACTATTTGCCATGCAGTCTTTGAGGAATGATCCCTCACGCAGAGAAGCTTAATAGATTTACTAGTGTTTTTGAAATTCTGCACATACCTAGAAAATTTCCTACAGCCTATTGGTGGTCCAATGTGATCACTTTATGCCAAAGGAGCCGTATGAACTACCATCGTGTGCTCCGTGGATACTTGAGCTGACAAAGAATCTCCTCTAACAGTTTACATTGTGTGATTTATGGCATGCAGCTGAGCAAAACCGATTGTTCCACGTGGGATGCAAAAATACATACAGAGATCTATACACATATATACCCACCATGTAACTTGTCACAGTGGGATTGGATCATTGGATTCAAGAGGCTGGTACTGAGATTCCTCAAACTTCCATTACACGTGGCTTGTGAGATTTACTTTGGATCAGATACAGCCTGATTCCTTGGGATGAACATCTGCACTATGCAGGTGGAGCAAAACTTTCTGAAGGGAAGAAATTCAGATGCATGTTTGTGAAGTGAGGTGGTCCACAGACTGGTTGGGAACTGAAGTTCCCATCCAGAGCTGCAGCATATTTGAAGGGTCTTTGAAACACACAATCTGGCTTAGCTTCCTATGCAAGGAACTCCTGTTCATCTGGAGTACTGTGTCCAGTTCTGGGCTCCCCAGTTCAAGAAAGATGAAGAGCTACTGGAGAGAGTCCAGTGGAGGGCTATGAGGATGGTGAGGGGACTGGAGCATCTCCCCTACGAGGAGAGGTTGAGGGAACTGGGCTTGTTCAGCCTGAAGAAGAGAAGGCTGCGAGGGGACCTTATAAATGCCTACAAATATCTGAAGGGTGGGTGTCAGGAGGATGGGGCCAAGCTCTTTTCAGTGGTGCCCAGTGACAGGACAAGGGGCAATGGGCACAAACTGAGGCACAGGAAGTTCCGTCTGAACATGAGGAAGAACTTCTTCCCTCTGAGGGTGACGGAGCACTGGAACAGGCTGCCCAGGGAGGTTGTGGAGTCTCCTTCGCTAGAGATATTCAAGACCCGCCTGGACAAGATCCTGTGCAGCCTACTGTAGGTGACCCTGCTTCGGCAGGGGGGTTGGACTAGATGACCCACAGAGGTCCCTTCCAACCCCTACGATTCTGTGATTCTGTGAATTTACTTTGCATGTATTAAAACCAATTCTACCCTGAACCAGCATGTAGCAAATGAAAACCATCTGTGGGTTCACTTCAGAACTGCGCTATTGCTCCAAACTAAAGTGTTAATGCAAGACACATTCATAAATGCTAACCAGTTCATTTATTCTGCAAGGAGAAATAACATCAATAATCACAGACTTAAGACAACAGAATCACTTGTCATCAGCTGACTCACATACACTGCTGGAGATTTTTGCACAGCTATCCTTGTACTGAGCTCAAACATCCATATCTGATTTTAAAAAGTTCCAAGACACGTATCAGAGCCTTGATTTTTAAAATATCAAAAGAAGCAGAACCCTCCACTTCCCTTCCTCCAATAACTAAAGAGGGTTGGTTTACACATCTATTCGTAAAAGTATAATTTTTCATTACATAGCTAACTAAAGAATATACACGTACCTTCAACTCTGGATGATAACACACTTCTCCACAGATATTTTCATACTTTTTACATTCTAATGAGATGCACATTCTGTTACTGTTGCTGCTCCTTGGAGTCTTTGATGGGGTACACCTCTGCCATGCTTTACGTAAGAGTTCATATCCCAGGATAATGCCATTTGGCTGTCCTGGTGATGTCCAGTTGATTTGAAGAGATCTACAATATGCAGAAAATTAACATCTACTAAATTATTGAAAGTATTTATGCTTCCATGGATACTTACATTAAGGGATTAGCATATAGTAGTTCCATTTTTTACTAGTTCATATGGAGTGAAATGTTTTGAAGTGTCCAAAATGTTCCTCTGGATGGTGAATTTCACAGCTGCTTTAATAACCGAAAGCTATAAAAGTTTTACAAAAGTGTCAATCTGTGCTAATACTCTAGGAAAATAAATCACACATGCAATCAAAGTCCTTTAAAGTTCCTGTTTAAATGACATCTCATTCATACTTCTGGCAACTTCTGTGTAATAAGCTTTGTAGTATTTTGCCCATTTCATTTCAGTGGTAGGAGAAAGGAAACAATATGCCTTCCTGGTGCTATTGCAAAGGCATACATGAACTACTGTCATGGGCAGTTCCATTCCCAGATAGGAACCTGGTAAAGGATGAGCAGCTGGGGGGCGAAAGAGCATCCCCTCCCCTCTGAGCTGTTTCGGGTGCAGTTTACTCACACTGCACTGTCACCATTTAGAACAGATTTGTACTCCTTTTGTTTTTTTCCTCCTTTCAAAAATGTTATAAAAAAATGTATGTTGCTTTGAAATGTATTCTTCAGCACAGAATTAATTCATCACATCATCAGTAAGCACTAGTTCTCTTCTGTGTTTAATTTTTTCATGAAATTACAAGTAAAAAATGTAAGTGTTTATCACAAGTAAGACTTAAGACTTATGACTTTGAGTGTAAAAGTATGACTTCAGCAGCTCGCAAAAGACTGTCTGTAAAACAAAATCCTGTTGTTTTGAGGTTTGATATCTGACCATAATTAGTTTAAGGAAGAATGTATCTTAAAGGAAATTAAATTCTATCATGCCTGTCACTACAAAAAATGTGCAGATGTTGGATCCAATATCTCATGTAATACTACAACAACAAAAAAAAGTCAAAAGGGACATCTGAAACAGAAATTTGCTCTGTCTTTTATAATGTATGCATTTTACATAGATATTCCAGATGAAAACTTAATTTCTTGCATAATCACTCTGGAATGCTGCATAAGACATATTTTTTTTTCACTATGACTTTCTTTGTGTAGGGAAAAAGAGATCCCAATGCTACATGCAGATCAGTAGCAGGACTTACAACATTGTATAGTATAGACTTAGGCTCGAAATACCAATTTTTAATCTCTATGTCCCAATTACACAGCCACTGTCAGAATGCCAGTGACATAATAATTAGCATTAATTTGAAGTGAAAAAGTTACAGTGAAACAGCAGCTGCGGAGATAAACTTTGACATCTTAACAGAATAAAAATAACTGAATTATTATTTCACTTCCTTGAGGTATAAACAGAGGAATACACATAGCAATAAGCCTTTGCAGAACAGGAATTAATGTCACCTATGAAGGAATAACTTCAAAGGTGACTTGTAGAGTCACCATTAGCATTCCAAGGTCTTCATCTGAGCCACAGATTTAATTCTATATTCCATACATGGCTATTTTGTATTCACTACTTATTCTACCACATGCACATGAAAACACAGTCACGCACACACACAGGTCTATATTTAAATCATGTTACAGGACCTAACTTAAAAACGTAAAAGCAGGAAAATATATTGTATAAACTTCAGAAAAAAACATCAAAAGAAAAGGAAATTAAGGGTAGTACTTCGGTCTTTATAAATGCCATTGTAACTCTCTCCTGGTCTTTGCATGGCACAGATCACAGGAGCAAAGAAAGCATTTCCAGTCATATTTTTGAATGATTTGCTTTCTGCAAGTTTCACTCAGACCCTCAAGGGTATATTTTCAAAGTATTGTGCCACTTTTGTAGTTTTGCAAGTCATATTTCTCTCTAAAATAATTTCAAATTAGGCCTAAGAATTGATGTAATGATTTGAACATTTTGCCTTTTCTGCAGATCTCAGCATGTATTTCTTTCTTTTAACAAGTAATCACTTTATTATTATTCAATTTATACATACACATTTGGGGTGGACATAGCCTGGTATTGTGTAAAGCTGCAGCTGCACAAGAAAATTAGATGGTATGGGAGTTCACTGACCAGTGCCACCAAAAGGGTAAAACTCAGTATGACCTTCCAATAATGACTCACAGATAAGCAGACTTCTTCCCAATTTTATGAATGTTTCAGTTATGTCTACATCTTCTGATGTTTGCCACCCATGGCAAATTGTGGTGGTTTTGAAAGCATCACAGCAAGAACAATGCATAGCTCAGTTTAAAAAAAATCAGCAGGATTTTCACGAGACTGCAAAGGCTTTTTGACATCTCCCATCTGAAGATCTACCCCAGGCTGAGCTGAGAATCTTCTTGAGCAGGTGCAGATTTAATGGGACACGATGGGTGCTTTAGCGTGGAGCCAGCTGTATCACATATGGTGCATTTGATACAGCTGCAGAAACATGGGGATGGAGCCTGCCCACCCTCTCTTTCTTTTCATCCCCCAGTTACTCCCCTGTCAGATAAAATGGAATTGTGTCTATGCTGGGAAGTGCCCACAGCCTGAACTACAGAAGCAGACTTCCAAATTCTAGGCACAGATGAATGTACAACACCTGGCATGTGGAGTATAATCCTTGTCTGCCCAGAGAAAACTTCAAGCATGTGCAATTGATGACAGTTCAAACGTTGGATGAGCCCCTTCTGTGACTGCTGTCAATGTGATGAAAATGCTGAAGTAGGGCTCCCTCCCACAGAAAAGGCAGCTTAACCAGGTTCACAGAAAAGAACTGCTTCAGACTACAAGGTCCATGAGGCACTACAGCAGTTCCAGGAGATAAAGAACAATTTCAAACTGATCCACAAAGTTGTATTGCTTTTGATGTAACAGAGCAAACTGAAATCCTTTGGCTCAAGTATGTGAAGACAATTCATTCTGACATTTCCAGGTAGAAGTATTTTTTTTTTTATGTCTGTGAAAAATATCAGTATTTCAGAGTTTTGATATAACATCAGATACATTTTAGTAAACAAGACTTCAGAACATAAATTCTGGTTTTTGCCTGCTTCAAGTATCACCAGCTTTGAGTATCCATGAGCCATGAAAAGAACTCCTTCTGATTGTTTTTTTCCTCAATTCTGTAGTAAAGGTTTAACCATCAAGATTAAGAATATAATAAGGCCTCGCTTTTGAATCTTGAGAGCAAATGTTGTATGAGTCTCCATCAAATACAAGGCTTAAATTTAAAAAATCACATCAGATCTAAGATTCAATAATTACTTTCAGGAGCTGGAATTAAAAAAAGCCACAGAAAAATCACAAGAATCACCTGACATTCTTAAGATAGGGAACACTGCTATTATCAATGACTATTGGACAAAATGTTGTCCTTATCAGAAGATCACACATACTGGGCAACTTCTTCAGTGTTGATGCACAAGAGTCAACTACCTGCTGTGTCGTGGAGTGCAGTGGTAACAGAATTAGAGAGGCGGTACGACACAGTACAGAAAATCTCACAAATAGTATTATGCTTCTATTGTTGCTACAAACGTCTTCGTAAAATCTTTCTGTGCCTTGTTTGTCCCATTACTAAACTAGGGAGAGCAATCAGGTTTCCTCCATGGGAACACTGCCTTGAACACTTTAGGGAAAGCACTATAAAACTAAACATATTTGAGAAACCTGACTTTGTATGTTGCCTGGACACACAGGTTGGCCACGACTCCACAGCAATCTGCCCCAGCATTTCATGCTTATTCATATAGTTTCCCTTTCTTTCTTTGTACTATCCGCCCATTTTCCCAGTATGGAAAATCAGACTTACTAGTCTTTAGTTCCCCAGATCCCCTTGGAGAAATCTGCACTACGTTGTTTCATCTTCCATTCCTCCAGTACTGAGACCAATTTAAAGGATGTTTTGGACAGCACAGTAGTCTGACACTTTCATATTTGAGCTTCTTCAGAACTCCTAAGCAAACACCACCACTCCAATATTTTATTGCTACATGTTTTATCTAATTGTTTTAAAATCTATCTCGCTAACATGCTAATTTCAGTTAATTCCTCCAGCTCATTCACCCATGAACAGCATCTGATACAGGCTCCATGATACTGAGTATCAAAACAAATAATTCACCTAGTTTTTCTCCCATGGCTTTATCTTTGAGCTTTCTATTACACCCTGATCATGGTTTCTGGTTCCCTCAAGGTGCATAAAGGGCCCTCTCTTCCTTCATAAAGCAACTAGTTTATGTCACATGGTGTTTTCAGAGCTATAAATCTTTTAATTAAGCACTGAACAGAATTTCTGGCAGGGTTTGTCTGCATCGTGCCTCAGTTTTCTGGAAGGAACAAAGCTGCTACTAAGGATTGTTATTAGAAAAAATGTAAGCATGCTGTATTACAAGGAACAAGAGAAAGAAGAAAAGTATTGTAAAGGGAAATGAACTATTTTCCAACACACCATGAGAATTTAATCCACTACACAAACTTTAAGTCAGCATCCACATGCATGCAGTACTCAGAGAACTTCCTAATCTGTGCAATAAAATACAATACTGCTCTATAGGTATAAACCTTGAGGTTGATTTCAATAGCATTTTTTTCTACCCAAACATGGCCAATACAACCTCCCCACTCCCCCCAAAAAACACCCAAACCCAGACAAGAAACATAACAAACCAGAACCTGACTTAGGACTTCAGCACTGGGTCCCATGCAGTTTTTATATTTTAAGTTTGGCATTATAAAATAATCATTCCAGGACTGCGACCTTTTGTGCCAAGTTTCAGCCCGAAGCTGAGTTATTAACTGTAAGGGGTGGAAAAGTAAGGTATTTATAATGACTCCAGTGGTATAACCTTCATTATAACAGTGTGGATGGAGCTGCTATCAGAAAGACTTCCAAGAAGTTGGTGGGTGAAATTATAATTTATGTCATGCAGCACCTTGAGGCAAATTTTAAAACAATTATTTGTGAATGCTACAAAGACATTATCCTACAGCATTCTCATCAATAATACAGCCCCCCAAACTGATTCAGAAGAGGGAAAAACGCCATGATTCCAATTAAAGACAATAAACTGCACAGTCTGTATTATATCTCAGGTATCCCATGAGCCTATACTCTAGAAATGCCTTTTTTCACTATCTGATGACAGATACTTATTAAAATGTCCTCTTGTCTACACAAACTGGTATTTTTTGCACAAGCTTTTTCTTTCATGGAGGATAAATAAGCAAAATTCATATTCAGCCCAGCACCTGCTGAAGCTGTCAGCTGTAGTGTTTGTCATATTTCAATCAAAGCTGAAGCCAGCCAGTCATTTTTATACTGCACAATCCCTACATACTCGAGGACCAGAATTAATGAATTAGCTATTGATTAAATTCCACTCTAGCAAATCCACCGTGGCAAATAAATGAACTACCCGGGGCACGTGTAGGCCACGGCCAGACATGTCCGGGCAATCGATCAGTAGTTAGTATTCTTTTGGGATATAAGAACAGCTGATGATAATATGACATGTAGGAAAAGTCAGTGTAGAAACAGAGTCTGCTTCTGGCTGAGCAGATTATAAAGTAGGAAGGCATTTTTGATCCTTTTGCATTCATGTGTTATGACATATTTAGTCTATATATAATAGCAGAAACATGCATAAGTGTTTGCAGTACAGACAATACAGACAAAGGCAGACATAAGTTAAAGCCAAGGGCAAAAGATGAGATCCTGAACTGAGTTCTTATCATCAAACAAGCTTTGACTGTATCTGTATGTGTGACAGAAAAATAGCAAGCTTAATTTCACCCTTATACAGAGACAAATGCTGAATTCAAGGAAAATGTAGAAATGAGAAACAGCAGACAAAAGTCCCTAAGAGACTGAAGAATCAAGTCCATTCAGCTGGCCATTTCTGAAGGCTCAGATGTTATATTTTTGTTATTTAAGAAAATGATTTTTTTTCTTTCTATAAAAGAAACACTGCCAATGATCACTCTCCACCAGAAGTGTAACAAAATCAGATGAACAATTACATAAACACAGGAGGATAACTGTCTTATTGTTGGTGTAATTCTGAAAACTGTGTTAGTGAGCTTAGTTTTAGTCTGCCTCTGGAAGGTATTAACTCACAAAGAATCACTGTATATGTTACTATTTGGCTTCTTCTGATGACTGCAAATCTGCTGCTCCCTTTACAATTAAGTTTGCCCATGCCTGTGTAGTGGATAGGCAGACTGCAAAGAATGGTTCAAGGAGACATAGATATGCATGCTTTCTAAGACATCTTGCTAATTCCTACTGTTGTGATAGGTGACTTTTTTCTACCCTCAATTATTCTAAGTTTCCACTATCAGCATCGCACTGCTCCCTAAGCATTAATCTTACTCTGCTTAACTGACAGCAAAATGTGATAATTTTCATTCCTCCACACTTCTTCTCTTAACTACATCCCCATTGCTTTATTTATTATCATGGGACAGTGATACCCAAATGAGTATGTACAATAAACAAAGGGTGAGATTTCTTCAATTGCTTTTCTGGCCAAAATCTCAAAGACCAAAAATAACAACCATGAAAAATGTTTTCCAAGTGTATACGGAATTCTTTTATACACTTTATTCAACTGAGAGAAGACAACCGAACATTCTGGTCCCCATTCCAGCTGCAAATCACTCTGATATATGAAAGCCACCTATAGCATCATACCTTGAGCCAATTATGTGAATAATGGGTGCTGACAGATGCTTTGGCTCATCTTCCACAGTTGTAATCTGGGTCCCATTGCTTCTCACACAGGCATACACCGTGCAGGCTTCTATCTGATGAAGAGAACATGAGTTTCACATACTCAGATGCAGAAATCATTCAGCTCTGCTACCTGTTTAGACTTCTCTCTTCACCCAAGATTTTATTCTTTTCTGTTTAACAGATTCCACACAGCCGGGAAAACACTGCGGCTCTGAGATAAGTATATCTACCAGAGGTATGCTGCACTGTATCACATTTTCCCACACCATTTTCAAAAAAAGGGGTACATGCAGCCCTCTGGCACTAATTGTTGCTCTTCATTAAACTATCACCAATGGAGTTGCAGTGAATTTGTTTTCTGCATGTATATGTGTAGAATCTGGTACACAACACCAAAAATAATGTACCTTGATTTGGGGCCTTGAGTAAGTTTTCTACACCTACTGTGTATTCTGATATAAAAATAAGGATAATTTTTCCCTAATATTTTCTAATCCTTCATGTCTATTCTAGAAAATTAAAATAAAAAAATGCAAATAGGAATCATACACTTTGTTATGAAAAATGCCGCAGACATAAAAACTTATTCCTTCAATTCTTGGGATTAAACTAAGCACAGGCGAAGTGAAATAGCTAGTGAAGGATGGTAACATTGTCTCTGTATTGTCAGAAAAGTTACTCAAAAATAAAAGAGCACAAAAAATGAAAGATAATGCAGTACGATTACCAGTGAGATGCACATGCATCCAAAATAATATTATTTCCAGGACAAGCGGAAAAAGAATAAAAAGAAAAAAAAAATTAAACTCAGCGTATTTTGGTTTTACTTATCACACTGATGTAAATATAAGCCCAGTATAAGGACTAGGAAAGCAGAAGAGAAGAATAATTAACATCTCACGCAACAGAAGGTGGCCATGGTAAATTAATATAGAGGGTCTGTAAGTGAGGCAGTACACTGAATTTGCATTGTTATTGAGAAAAGACAAATGTGTTTCCAAGCGGCATTCAGAAAGTCATATGTGTATTCATGGATGGAGGCTTGCTGTTTCAGAGGGGCTGGAACATAGAAATCTGTTACGGTATGCCTGTCTGTGATGTTTATTTATGGCATGTAGTAACTGGGTGCAAATATTCAGAACGAAGTATACATAGTATTACTAAGTCCTTCTCCTATACAACACAAACCAAACCTGAACAAAATAGACAAGAATAGTTACAAATAGGTGTCAAACTGCATTTCTTGAGTACGTTAATACAATTTAAGGATAGAAATACAGTATTTATTCTTTTTTTTTTATTCTGCACATAGGATTTTGCCTTTGATTAGATATACGAATAGAGAGGCAAAGATAGAGAAAGCGAAGAGCAAAGAAAAAATATTGTACTTATTAACAGCACAAAAAGTACTACTATGATATCAGAGATCAGCTCTGCTTCCTCCTCAGAAGGATAAAGAGACAAAAAAATGATAAAAGGATGACAAATGCAATATCATTATTTCTCGTTGCTGATACATTATGCATGCCTGATGCTTCTAAAACAATTGCAATTTTCTTTTAATGAGTAGGAGTAGAATCTCTGCCTTTTTGTAATATATGTTTGAGCTTTGCTAATGTTGTAGCACAGAGCATTTAGGGGAAAGTAAATGGAGCTTTGATGGTTTGAGAAAAGATAATGGAAATTTGTATTACGAAAAGTGTACACAGACCTAAAATACACTGAAAATAAAATTTATGCTTTGTATGTATATGCACACAAACATCAGTGCAAATATATGCCCATGTATGTAAAGAAATTAATGAAATTATATTCCTCTTGGAAATACATATATTTTATGCAAAATTAAAGTATATTACACAGCCCAGAAAAGATATTCTAACCTGTATATCATACACAGTGAATGGAGACAAATTCGCTAAAAGAAAAGACCCCGGCTCGTTCATTCCAGTCTTGTACTGCTTATTATTTACATAGATAGAGTACTCTGTGACAACACCATTCGGGTTTGAAGGCGATGTCCAGATGACACGTACAGCTGTACTGTTGATGATGACAACCTCTGGAGGGAACATGCCCTCAGGCTCTAGAAATAAAGGAAGAAACTGAATAAACTCCAGCTGTCTCTGCAAAAGCACTTGTTTAACCAAATGCAGAATAGTATTTAGGTTTAGCAAAGGGTTCACTGCTTATCTGCTTTCCTCTGATGAAGTTATCACAGTCTGTAGTCTTCTGTAAATTGGCTTATTATACTCTCAGTTAGAAACCATGAGAGCTGATGGTAAAATGCTTTATACCAGCAGCATAGTGTCAATCATCAGTAGTATGTGGCCAGTGAGATATGATGATAAATTATTCACCCATCTGCACTGCCAACATACAAATACTATTTTTATGTCTGCTCCATTCCTAATCCTTCCAAAAAAAAGTGAAAACCAGAGCATTTTTCTTTTAAAGCAAACCCTGAGACCAAAATTCTTAATGTCTGGTGAAACATGACGTTATCAGCCTCATAGTTCAAGCAGTATGAAGCAATATGCAATATTGTCATTATGTGAATGGTTTTGAATGTTGATTACTATAGGCAATGATGAAGTCTAACACTTGCTTTAAAAAAAACCCACCAACCTCTTCCTTAGCATTAAATTACACAATTATCTAAGCATGTCAGAAATAACCATGCAAAGACCTATTTTTATCATAAGAATGCATCTTTAGCAGTTGAAAAATTGCCCTTACAATAATTCTATTTTATAAACAAAAGGTGCTGACCTTTGGCATCAGAAAGGAAATGGAATCCTCACTTAAAGTGCTTTGCTAATGACCTGGAACACTTGTTTCTGAGGTAATGATATTATAATGTTTATAATGAGACTTTATAAAGCAAAAAGATTAGAAAGACCATTCTAAACACATTTCAGACGCACAATTTTTTTATTATTATTTCATCCTCTCCCTCCCCCTCCCTCCACTTGCCCACTGGCATAGAAATGACTCATAAAGAATTTTTTTAGATGCTGAATTTACACCTACAGTTTCTGGTGACTCAGGAAAGACCCTGTGTATGACTGTCATGTCAAAAGCACATCGCTTCACAGAGCAAATCTTTTAAAAAACCCATTAATTGTTTCTAAATTCCACCATTTATTGATAGGAACTCAGTTCCAAACTTAGTGCACACAGATAGGAGCATGCAGGAGATGAGAACAAACTGGGTTAATATCTGCTATTAGAGCTTTTGCTTCTGTCTCAGTGGGACCGTTTATTGATCTACCACATGATGACAACCAGCACTTAAGCATTTTAGCGTTTTAGCCCTTTTTCCTTTTATACCGGAAATTTCATAATGGAAGGATGACTGATCTCAACCCTCACAAAAATCAATCATTTTCATTCTCAGATTGTAAGCCAAGCCGCATTCCCTGCTAACCAACCTCCATCTGAGGTAGTCACATGCACAACTTCACTGTTGATGTTGTGTGCTCCGTTAAAAACTTGAAAAAATATCTGATACTCTGTGTTGGGCTGCAATTCACCTATGACTACAGAGTTTACATCAGCCTGGATCCTCAGAGATCTTCTATCATTAGTAGAATTTAAGAAGAGGGTGTAATATACAACATCTCCTTGCAAATCTTGCAGTGCTAAGAAAAGAAAGGAAAAACATTGGGAGATCAGCTGGGAAATATTCAGTCAGCAAGTTTCTTATCAACAACATTTACTGCAAAGAGAAAAATAAATTTTATGCAGACCCCCTCACTTAAAAAAATAAAAGGCAAAAATTCTGTCAAGTGCCTTCAATTTCACCCTTGTAAGCAGACTGCTCTTCCAAACTTGTCAAAATCATTAACAGTTCATCATCCTATCTGATACTGGAGAAAGCTTGCCTTCTCTAGACATCCTCATGATGACAATGGAATCTGTGAAGTAAAAAAATTAACAGTGAAACTCACTGCTAGCAGTGATGCACAGACCTTGAGGCTTGCCACTGCAAAAGGATGTCTTTCACCCAGATAGAAGGAAGAGGGTAAATCAAATTGCTCTGTGGCACTAGTTTAAGATGGAAAGTTCAAAGATTTCTTCCCTTTTTGCTCCTTCCTTTCAAACAACACTCCCCCACCCCACGCCAGAAGTACTGAATGCCTGTATTAGTCCTCCAGCGATGAATAAGCGGCAAGTGCCTATGCCTTAAATTACAGTTACATTCGACTTTTCACAGATGGCCTTTTGGCCATAGTGAAAATGAAAATCTATGTGTTGTTATTTTAGATCAAGCATGATAGCATCATCCGCATGTAAAGCTGTACTTCTCTCAGAAGCATGACATTTATGGGAAAAAAAACCCAAAACAAACAACTCCTTACAGTTCTTCCAAAAACTATGTTTTGCCCAGCACTAGGTTCCCCAGTAAAACAAATTAAAAAAACAGTAACATTTTCTGGCTACACAGGGAAGGACATTCACTGGTCTGAGCTGGTGGATAAACAAGTATTCCAGTCAAGTCTTGCTTCTCCATTTTAGTGATTCAGATGTAGTCTGTTATATTATCTGTCCTTTGTCAAACAGTTTAAGTTCAGATCTGATCAAATGCAACTGTTTTTCCAGTAGGCATCAAGATGAAAAGAATAATTATGACAAAAACTTTAAGCACTAACAGGTAATGCTTTAGACGACACACTGTACCACTGAACAAGACTCAGCTAACTGGGAAAGAGCAGTGATAAAAGCCAAAAGCATATTTTCAGATTTAATAATACACAGTTTTGTCATAGAAGTTCTTAATCAAGAGTGATATATTATTATTATCTTAAGTAGTACAGATAAAAGTCCTAAATCCTGACAAGTCAGAAACCCTCAGTAGGTTTTCCAGACACAGAAAGATAGCAAGGCAACTTACATTAAGGAGCCCCAAGTTCCCAAAGAAAACAAGAAAATCATTTGAAAACTAATATTATGAAAAAAAGAAACATGGATATACAAAATAGTTAATATGCTAATTGCGACATAACAAGTAATAAAATATGATAAGGTTTTGAAATAATGAATGGCCCTGTCTTGGTGTTTAACCTTTGCATTCACAAATATGTATGGAGGAAATTTCTAAGGTATGAATGAAAACAAAACTAGATTGCATTACCTACATCTAGAAGGTCAGGGGTTTAGATTACTAAGGTAATGAAACTTCAGTGAGCTGCTTCAGATCTATTACATTTGTCAGTTTTTATAAGCATGCTTACTTCAGGCATGCAATTACAAAATAAAGAGACTACATTTGTTGCAATTCAGCACCCAGTTCATATAAAATCATTTGCAAGTAAGTCATGAAGAAATTCCCCACTGCTGTATTAGCAAACCAACTAGAGAAATTGGCTAAATTCATTTTAAGGAGCAGAGCAAAAACAGAGAGAAAGGGGAACCTTTCATTCTGAAGCAACATACATGTAAATTTTTATACAAAGAGATTAAATATACCACAAAGACAACAAGATTTGGTGTTACTACTACCTTATAGATTTCTCATGAGTTTGCATTAACTATTTCTTCACTTTCACTATTCTCGTTCTGCAGAAATAGCATATTATAAACATGAACATTACTGAGAAATAGCAAAATGTGCACTTTTTTTTTCCTGTTTCTTTCCTCTCCTTTCAAGGACACTTAGGTATATTATAAATCAAGACAAGGACTGTGTTTCCTATGAGAGCCAGGCAGACCAACATAAGTGATGGCAGGTTAACATCTAGTTACTGCAACAAATACTAAGCACACTTACTTGGTTTTGACCATTCCACTTCTACAGCAGTATGATTAACAGCACGTGCAATGAGAATACTTCCTTTCTCTGGTAATCCCGCTAATGTAGTAGCTATCACTTCTTCACTTGATGTATATCCTACCTCGTTGTGCACTATGAGCTTGTACTCGTATGTTGTGTACCTAAGACATTTTAAAAATAATTGAATGGAACAAAAAATGCAGACATAGAAAACATTTGCTGTAAACCTTCTGCCTGTGCCAAAGTTTTGTTGTTTCTTCCTCCCCAGTCCGAAAAATTCAGCTGCATGGTTTGCACCAATGAAGACTCTGTAAGAAGTGTCTCTCTTTGGAAATAATTCAGCATGATTAACATGGTAACTAAAATAAAACACATTATTTCACTTCTTCATAGTTGCAGCTTCTGAGGTGTTGAGAGATTATAGCTCAATTCAATATGTAATTACAGCAGTGGCAACCTGCCAAAATTTGGATCAGAATTTAATCAAATGAGGCTTTTTTCCTCTTTTGGGAAAACCATTGATTTTAACTTGCGGAGTCTCATTTGTAAAAGTGATTCACCACACAGCCAGGACTCTCCCACTACAAAAATACACACAAAAAAAGTGCCTAGGAATGCAAACTCCTTTAATAAAGTAATTTTCTTCAGAACTATGTATATTTAACTTACACAGATTAATTAAATATTTCATGTATATTTAGTAAACCAAGTGATTGTCACTCCATAATTTTTTCTCTGTATCAAATGGCATATTAATGTATTTTAAGTGGGATTTCATAATCTCAAATTTAATTTCATCATAAAAAGCCTCACGCAAAACTGCAGTTACAGAAACACAGAATCATCTTGTTCAAATTTTCACTGAAGCTGCAGCACTTTGGGATAAATGTCTCCAAATGCAATAAAGGAACGTACAGTAAATGCCTACTACTTAGAGATCTCTACAAAAAGTCTCTCACACTGTATATTTACTTTTACATTTTTTTTACAGCTTTACTGTAGCATCCCATATGATGCAACTATCCAGCCTGATTTTCAAAAGAGCAAAGCTTTAACAGTCCCACTGAGAAAAAGGCAAACTAATGGGAGCTCACTAGCTCCAACTGTAACTAGAAGGATAGCAGAATGGTGACAATATACATAACACATCGTATTTCCCTCTCTGCATTTTCTGTTGCTTGCAAACTTGTAGTATTTTCTTGGACACTGTAGCACACATGCAATAAAAAATGCATGGGATCTAGTCTAGCAACTTAATGATGAGAATGAGAAATTCATTTTTAGATCCATATTTCCAACAATGAAAAAGAAATTCAACTTTGTTTACTAGATATGAAGAGGACATCTGAAAAAAACCATTGTAAAAATAGGCTTCTGCCAGGAATATAATAAAATTCACTAACACTGAAACATGCTTAAAGCATGAAACAAATGAAAATAGATGCTGATATATGGATTTTCTTTCCATGAAAAATAAGGCTTGAGTCTCTGCGACATCTTCTCTCCAGCCACAAACACATCCTGAGTTGTTGACTGCAAAAACATAGCTGCAAGTTGCCAAACCCTCCCCAAAAGAAGTGCTCAGGTGTGTCCGAGGGTCAGGCACACTTTTCTGGCCATAGCTCATTCAACTAAAAAGGTCATTGTACCTAATGACTTGTCACTGAGGCCCCATCAGAATTTATTGCTCCCTCAGAACTGCTAACATAACTGCTGCACACGTCAGTGCTGCTGAAATGAGCTAAACTAAACCAAAGGAAACTCTATGTAGGATTCCAAACATGGCTGAAAGAAAGAAATGGACACTTGGGCAGGATTGGGTGGAAGAACAGCTCCATGATCAGTTATTGCAGCAGATAAAAATGAGCAGTGACTTTCAGCAAGTAGGCAGTGACAAGCCAGAGGCGGTATTCCTTGGCTTGGTTCAGTCTACACAACAGTCAGGAGCAGAGGTCACATTCTGCTGGTTCCTGTCGTGCTCAGGAGGGATGCTCACACAGCTTTTATCAAAGTAAGCAGAAGCAACATACGTATATTTGAGGGGCAATGATTGACGTGCACTGCCATAAAGCATGCCAGCACACAAGCACCGAGAACACACACATCCTGAAATCATCCATTAATGTTTTCCTGAGAATTTACCTACAAAAAAAAAAAAAATGCAGCATACATGTTGAATCTTCTATTACAAGTTCTTATGTGTGCATTTGCTTGTTTTAAGGGTGGTAGCCTTGACTTCAAGACACGGAAGCTAAGGTCAATCAAGAGCAAATGTCTTACTCTATACCACACAGTAGGTCTGTTACACACTCTGAAACAGAACCCACCCTCCGTTTCCCCACTCTCAACACTCTGCATTTAACTATAATGAAGCTAACACAAAGTTGCCCTTATATTAGATCTGCCAAGAGTGTGATAAATACTCTTCTTGCCTTTGGAGATACTAAAGCAATCGTTAATTTGCACTTCTAAAACCAGGTAAGAAAAACAGCGCTGAAACCAAGTTTCAAATGTTTCCCAGCTAGGACTTCTCAAACATTCATTCTTCCTGTGCTATGACTTTGCCAACACACAAATCTGGAGTGTATGTACACATAAATCTAAATGAGGGCATGAACATATCTATGCTAAAATTTCACAAGCTCTTTATTTTCATTTGTTTTTCAGAGCAAAACAATATATGAGTCAAGAATGACAGACTAATAATAAATCCCTGCATATTAGAATGATTAATACCAAAGATGATGACAAAAATATTTCATTACATAATTAATATGTTCACTACATAAAGACACAAGAAATACTTTGAACTATTAAACATACACTATACAAAATGCCAGCATTTGTTTTTATAGTTTTTGTAATCTCACCTGCTAAGACCCTTATCTTCATAAAACCACTGAGTTCCTGAGTAAATACTGTGCCACAGATTTAAATCTTCAGGGGGATTTGATGCAAGTGGTTGCTGGATTTTACGTCTCAGGAGCTCATATCTAACACAAAAGACAAGCAGAACACCAGGATTATCTCAACTAATGTTATTACACAAAAAACCCTGTGTTTTTTTTTAAAGCCACACATTATTTTGTTTTTACAGCTGTAAACTTTCCGAGGTAAATATTCTTTTTAATGTTTCATGATTTAAAACATTTAAAACATTCAACTACTTAAAAAAGCTACTTTGAAAACGGAAAACTAAGCACTTCAATTTGAAAGAATGAGTTCATTTAATGATTTACAGATTTTAAACTTGGTGGAAATGTTATGATGATCAAGTTCAAATAGCACAGTAACAGTCTTTTACACAGACTTGACTGATATCATCTGATATGCACAGACTGCCCCAGAATATGAACTGACAATGTCTCTTTCTTGCAAATGTGCTGAAACACATAGCACTGCTATTACTATCTTACTGGTAGTAGTAACCTAAGTGTGTATTGTGTTTAACATGTGTTTGCTAATAACCACAGTGTAAATTACGGGTGACAAACAGGCGTGGAAAGAGTTAGCTGTTCCATCTGTAGACCTTAGCAAGGCATCTTTGTATTTGGGTAGACATTCACGACATCAGCTTGAAAGACCAACTATTTCATCCTGGTTTTAATTGGTATCTGAAGTTGTATTCCTGTCTCTGTTCCAAATAGCAGGTCAGCTAAAGCCCATCTTTCATCAGGTCAGCTATCAGACTGCCTGATTCGGAACACATGCCTTCCACTATTCTGCACCACTCAATTTTCATCATCTTTTCTACAAAACCTTTATGGAATTTCACAAAGATTAAATCACTCAATGTCTATGCAAACTGAAGGTGATAACATATTTTGCATTTTCTAATCATTCTAGGGATTACGTAGAAAACTATACAGGAAACAAAATTATATAGATTTCTTCAAAATCTTTAGGATTATTATTCATTTTTACATTTCACAGGACTTTTTTAATAGGATTTTTGTTTCAGTTTGATAGTGGTGTTTTCTTTGTAAGGCACCAAAACAGATGTCTGTACTCTTGCTACCGGAACCACTCTGGACTTGCTTTCAATGGTGAGCTGCAGTTTTAATCAAGCTATATTTGCAATAGTGTTTCCACCGATGCCCAGCAAATTAGGGTCATATGCATATATAGTCACTTAAATACACAACTTCATTCTCTAAAGTGCTGAGCTGCTGTCTGTCATCCTTTCCCTGTCCCCCATTTTGGAAAGGTGCTACCATTAAATTCCAGCCAAAAGTATGTGGATACTGAGGGAGATCTTGAAGACTCTCACTTGAAGCATTTATTTGTGAAAGTTTCTTTCTGTGTTTAAGCATTCTGCAGAATGCCTTGGTGTGGGTCACCACCCCATTGCAGTGATCCTTCTGACCACTGACTCCATGTGTAATTTGACACGTATCTTTTTTATGTTAAGAACAGCTCCAGTCTGATGAGCAAATGTTGGACAATACCATTCCAGATTTGAGACCCTGAATTAAGAGAGTATTTAATAGGTACTGTGTACAGTGATTTTGCATTGCTTCAAAACCAGAAATCAACTGAGAAGCTCTCTTACAAGAGAGGTGAGACTTCCCATGCTCCATGGCAGCTAGGATATATGTGAATAACTTTCACCAACCTTCGCCCTTGAGTTTGGGGAATAATCCTCAACAGGTGCAAACAAGCATTGTGCCACTGACCTTAGTGATGCCAAACCAAACTGCGCAGAATTTGGGAGTATAACCTCAGAAATTAAATAGTAAAAACCAATTAAACTCCAACTCTATCAAAACATTCAGATGACTTTATACCCGAAGAACAACTCTCATGAGTGGTACATCAGTGTCAACAGAACACAAAGACAGATCATTATAGTTTTATTAGGAACAGCCCTGGCATATTCTGTCTGATATATTTCATAGACAAGTCATGAAAAACATCAAAATCTTTTAAACACTGAATGGTGATCATGTGTAAATCACCCCCACTGGCAGCTACTGCTGCTACTCTGCTTGCTGCAGACTTCTTGCTCCATCATGCTGTACAGAGCAGATGCTTCAGTGCTTGTTCTTGTTGAGGGCAGCATGGCACACCATGAACGAAATGAAGTCTGCAGATGTAGGTCGTGCTGAATTACTTCAATAATCTATGGTAAAATGGTCGTGTTGTTAACCCCAGAATAACAGGGACTGCTTTTCAAAAACTTCAAATTTTACTGTAGAGCAATCATCATTTCATTCAGTGTGCCCTAATTAAGCCTGAAGAAAGAGTCAAGCTAGTGTGCTGTAATAACATACGCAACTGAAATGGCATTACATGATAATTATTGAACCCATCAGTGCACCTTGAAGAGAGCTACTAACCAGAACATATGGAGTACAGAGATATAATTCCATGCACAATATTTCACAACACGTTAAAGTACTAGAATGAAAGATTTGTTTGACATTTTTTACTGCGTATATATAAGGATACATTTGTATTTATAAATCTTCATGCATTCAGATCCACATTTTTTAATGTATATATACACACATAACTCAGTAATCAACAGATTCAAGATTCCCACTCCAGCATTCCAGACAGATCTCAGAGGATATGCCTTTCTCCGGTTCCTGTGGTAAACATCACCCTGTTATATCCAGCACTTCCTTGCATTTCCCATTTTTGGTTCCGACCCCCAAACTTGTAGCATTTTAACTTTCATTTTTCTCACACAATCTCTCATTTGCAATTTATTATTTAAGTTTTGAAGATTATTTCATGTCAGCACACTTCCAAATGGTCACTTTACTTGGAATAACCCACAAAGAGTATTAAGAATATTGGATGTGTTACATACTTACATTCACAGAGATCTCATACTTTTCTTGTCATTTTTTTGGTGGAACCTGCTGCCTGACCTCACCACCAAAAAGTGGCTGATACTGCAGTTCAAACCAGTTATGACTTTGCAAATATCCTGTGCTTGCTCCTTCTGGCTTTTCAGACAGCACTGATCTGAAAGACCCAGAGCATTCCTGAATGTGTTCTGCAAAGGAAATGCCACAGCACAGACACCACACTTGCTCTTAATAATCCTGACTCTTTGAAAGTTCAGAACAATTCAAAGCTCACCCTGCTATCTGCTTCTAAACACACCTACTTTCCACGAGTCCACTCATTGACTCCTGAACACTAAAGAGGAACATCAAAAAGCCACAAATTCAGAGATCACATCATAAAGTTTGCATCAACAGAATTTTCTGAGTTAGATTTAGGTAAGAAGAAAACTGCTATCTCAGTTGCAACCAAGAGCTTACCTCAGATGAGGACCATTTGGCCTTAGCGGTGGTTGCCAAGAAATGGCAATAAAGGACTCGCTGATTGGAGTCACAGACAATGGACTAACACTCTGAGGAACTGTTGAAGGTGTAGTCACACTTGTAGGCAAACTCTCCGTGCAGCCTCCCAGAAAGCCATCACCTCCAGAACAAGCTATTACAGTAACTGAGTAGTTTGTATAGGGTATAAGATTAGTCACCAAATGACTTAATGTTGATGAAGTGTTCCCAGTAATGACAATTCGTGGATCAGGCATGCGAATCTCATAGTTAAGGATTTCGCCATTCTGTATCAGAGGAGGTTTCCATGAGACCTGAAGGAGGGGAAAAAGAAAATTAAAAGCAACAGATTTCTTACAGTCAGAATGCAGAAATACAGACAGAACATGCTACAAATGGACAAGTAGGATCTGAAGACATGCTTTTCCTTCTTCATCAAAACAGACTTTGTGTATGACCTTTAACTGAAATTTAATTTTTAAAGGTACATCAGTTAGAAATCTAACCTCCTTTAATTTTAGTGAGGGTTGCACTACGAGTTGTAGCCATTGAAAAATCTACCATTCAGCTTCCCCAGTAAAATGCGAATGCTCCACTTCACTCAAAATTCTGTGAGATGATCCGATGCATTACCAAATGTACACTAATGATCATAAGTATCACTAACTGTCATCTATTTTCTTAGGGTGTATTACCTGGTGTGCTCATCTATTAGTGGCAGAGTAAAAAGAAACGTATTTTGTGTTTGCACAATTTTCAGAAATATATAACTGCTTTAGCTCCTGTGAGAAACAAGATCTGTTCACACTCTTTTTTGACGAAATACGCAGTTTTCCCTTTTCTTTTTTCAATAATAAATTACATTGGCAAGTAACAAGAGAAAGAACAGGCACAATTTTCCATTTTTAGAACTATAAAATTGTGCTGAGAAAAACCTGATCACAAAAAAATTGGAAATTACGGACAGAATTCATGTTATACATATGCACATACTGCTACGCTTACTGTGGTTTTACTTAACTGAGGCTGACGGGGGGGGTTACGTTTTTCTTTTTTTAAGTGTGTATATATACACACACTTAAATTTAAGTATACTTATATATATATAAAAGTATATTTATATATACTTAAATTTAAGTGTGTTTGTTTATATAAATATTTGTTCTTACTACCTCCAGTGAAGAATCACACTCAAACCATTGTAACATAAAGTGAAAGGATGTTCTCAATTATTTTTTTAAGGCTTTTTGCCATTATGTCATGTCAGGGGACTTCAAACTGACACAACAAGGACATGTAACTATATCAAGAATTTCAAAGTTTCATAAAGGAGTGTAAGAGCATCTATTAACCCTTCTTCCTCTAGAAGTCCCAGTGTAGGAAGTATACCAGCTTTGCTTTGCTCATCCCTGGGACTGTTTTCCTTGCCATTGACCCGCTCATCTACAACAATTGCTGTCTCTTTTCCTCCCGGGCAGGGTGTAATTAAAGATTGAATCCAACATCGCAAATAACACAGAAATGGAGAAAAACTAGATGAAGGTATGTGCAGAATAAAATGAACAAAGATAATACTGAACTGTCAAAAAGTAATACCAAGACTTCAGTTTAAGTTAAGTTGAACTTTTTCCTTAATTCTCTCCAGCCTTGAAAGTATCTTTACAAAGGCGTATGCACAACTACACATGGACGTGGAAACAGAGAAGCTTGATTTATAAAATTATTTTTAAGGGACCCTTGGGGATTAGGAAATGCTATACCTTAGGTACAGAAGGACCTCTTAGGCCATCAGACTTGTAAAAAACCTGGCAGCAAAGTACTGGAGAAAGCTGAAGGATTTTGATAACAGAATCTGGAATACTATTAAACAGAGAATTAGAAACAAGGTGATCTTGAGTAAAGAAATCACAAACAAGATTATTGTTGCCCACATAGGAAAGGCTTAGCTTTGGCTAATTATCAAATGCTGTATTGAAATTTCTGTTACTTCTGGCCCCAAATCACGATCACATACATAAAGCACTATTGATAAAGCAATGTAAAAATTCACAGAAGGTAGGAATTGATTCTGCACCATTCTCACAGACATTGAGCAAAACTCTCATTTTGAAGTAGTTCGTGTGATCTAGCCATAAGCTTAAGACGCAGAGAAGAATGGATGATTAGCACAGACAACAGGAAATGTTTTCAAGTGCGAGTATGTGCTGCTTTTGGCTGGTACAGAGTTAACTTTCTTCATAGTGGTACATATGGGGCTATGTTTTGGATTTGTGCTGGAAACAGTGTTGATAATACAGGGATGTTTTAGTTATTGCTGAGCAGTGCTTACACAGAGTCAAGGCCTTTTCTGCTCCTCACTCTGCCCCACCAGCAAGGAGGCTGGGGGTGCACCAGAAGTTGGGAGGGGACATAGTGGGGACAGCTGACGCCAACTGACCAAAGGGATATTCCACGCCACATGACATCATGCTGAGCAATAGAAAGCTGGGGGAAGGAGGAGGAAGAGGGAAACGTTCAGAGTGATGCCCTTTGTCTTCTCAAGTCACCGTTACACATGATGGAGTCCTGCTTTCCTGGAAATGGCTAGAACACCTGAAGATTAATTGCTTATTCTGTTTTGCTTGTGCACGGCTTTTGCTTTACCTATTAAACCGTTTTTATCTCAACCCATGAGTTTTCTCACTTCTACCCTTCCGAATCCCAACCTCATCCCATTGCAGACGGAGTGAGCAAGTGGGCTGTGTGGTCCTTGGTTGCTGGCTGGGGTTAAACCACGACAACGTAGAAAGCATTTGCACTGGTAAACTTCCAGTGAAATTTCCAATACCAGTGCTTTCTGTTGCTATCATACTGTACACATTGGATACATTGTATATGCCAGAGAAAGAGGTGAATGTGCATGAATCACTTTTATTTTCAGCTATGTATCTTTGAAGTTGCTGGAAGAGGCACAGAAGAATTTAAGGTCTGACATACTACAGCATAACACCCATTTCTTCAGCCATGTTGTTCTTTTTTGAGGTGTAGCACCTATCCTGAAATTCTGCCTCAGTGAAGTGTGACTAAAAAGAATATATTCAAAGTATTTTCTAGGACTATTAATAAAGTAAATCTGTCATTATCTGTGAATAAAACCCTCTTGCTTGTTGCTTAACGCAAGGCAGCTTCTAATAAAAGAACTAGATGTCAAATGCTTTGGAAAATTCCTAGTACTACCTTCTCAGAAGAGAATTCTCTAAAAAATGTTTATGCTGTGCCAAAATTTTTTTTATTTCCTGGAAGAGAGGAGTTGTTTGTTCATTACATTACATTTTAGATTCCTAACTTTTATGCCAAAATCCACAGAATTAGTTTAATAGAACTTGCCCAAGATTTGCCACATACTGAAGCCCCTTCACATAAAGGAACAGATTAATAACATGGTCAGGATTACAGACACTGCTACATAGCTTCAGCTCCTGAGTTTTATGCAGCATGTGCACTGGCTGGTAAAACTTGACAAAACTCCCAGGTGTTACTATTCAGTATTTGCTGTACACTAGCAGACAAAATATGTCATACTGTACATATGTGCTTATACCTATACCCATAGGTGCTTCATGGGGCTTACACTAGGAAATTTCTCAATTTTTTTTTTCTAAGAGAAATGAAAACCAGGCTGAACAAAAAGAATATTCAGTCAGCAGCATGACATAGAATGCAACATATTTTTGTCTGGACATGGATATCTCATACAAAGATATGTATATCAGTTATTGCTTTGGTTAGTATTATTTTAAACTAGATAAACAGGTGACCAGGGATGCTCACAGTCATTGCTGTGTCACTCGACCTGCTCTAAATTATGTATGTCCCTGGAAATGATAGGACACGCAGTCTCTGACACACCTCACTTGTCAAGAGGCAAGGGACTGCCTGACCCATACAGTGTAAATGAAGATGATGGAGCCAGCCTGGTTAACACACATGTGGCACTACTGCACCTCTTCTCCACTTTGATGTGCCAAGGTTTGAGGTAAGAGCTTGGCAACGCATGAAAGCAGGAAAGCTCACTAGACAGGCTGTGTTGGAAGCAGTAACAGTTTGTTCATTGATTTGAAGCTCAGCACTGAGACCATGAAAGAGGATGCCCATGAGGAAGAGAGAATAAGGTAACTACTGGGAGAGATTAACTGATTCAGTGTAATGACTCTGGAAGCTGTCATTTAAAGATCAAAGCACCTTATTTTCTCCACCACAAAATTTAAAGAGACAGAAATTAGCCATTTTCCCCCCATTAAACAGTTATAACCTTGGAAATCTTTCTTTTTCTTTTTCTTTTTTTTTTTTGACAGTAGTTGGAACCCTGCAATTTAATTCTGAGCTACGTGAAGAGAGACATTGGCACATGGGTAACTATTTTACTAGTTCAGGCCTGGCTTCAACAGTTTGCTTTAAAATCAGCATGTTTGGCTTCATTTTATTCTCATTTCTCCTAGCCACTGCTTGTAATATGTACAAACAGAATGTAATAAATACACTACTGAGAGCTTTTCACTGTTGGTCTCAAAGCATGTTGTAAGTCTCATATTTCAAGTATTATTATTCCAGTTTTACAGATGAAAAGACTAAATCCCAGACTAATTCATGTATCAGTAAGAAGCAAAACTGAAAACAAAGACCTGTTACCCTAATTCTGCATTCCAGCCACTGGACTATAGTCCTCTGCCAACATCCCATCCCCCCCCTCCAAAGTAGTTGGGAGATGAATTTCTTCTTCAGTTCTTATCTATCTTAACAGAAATTATAGTGGGATTCAATCAAGAGTTGGTATCGCACCAGAAAAGCAAATCCTGACAGAGGTCATCGACAATTATACACTTTGCACATGAATTGCATCCAACTTCAGCAAGCTCTACCACAGAAGAACAGCACAATCAAGTTTGCAGTAACAGATTGCTACTACAAATATTTGTAGAGGCTCTTAGCTTGAGTATTGCAAAACCAGAAGCAACATTTATTTATGATCCTAAACACCTACTACAGTAAAGTGTTACGTTATATCAAAGGCTGGGGGATAATGCTGATGAAACCTGATTAGTTCACCCCACTGTATGATCTGTACCAAAGGAGCTAGCTGTGCAAGAAATCACAGTCCTAAAAAGTGGAAAACCTCTGGTGAGCAAGTTAAGGTTGTTCCTATGGGTGTTGGAGTATCCTAAGTTGCTCGAGCAGCACTTATGTGGCAAATAAACCAAGGTCTTACTGACCTTAGCAGCATTACAAGGCAATCTTCACACAAGGATTGATCACTCCTAAACAATTTCCCCAATGCACCAGGCATACCTGCATAAAAGGGGAAGTGTGGTAAATAAAGTCAAAACTCTTTTTTTATCCCCAGGGCAGAGCTGCTATGTGGGCTTACTGCATCTCCCTTTAGTGTACTAGGCCTAGGTATCAGACTTGTTCCTATTCTCAAAACTACATTCTTAGGCAACTGCAGTCTGAAGTGTTTTGAGAATAAAATAGTGAAGCAGGTTTTAACTGGGAAGAGAGGAATGGTCTTCCCAGCCTCATTCTCTACCACACAGTGATCTGAAGAGGTAAAACACTCAAGGATCACCTCTCTGTTAGTCACCAACTTCAGTGACCATGGAGTTATTACCACTGCATCCAACATTCTGTAATCAGAAGCACCTTCACCGGACAGCAAACATTAACGTGCAAGACAAAAAACAACTCCACAACATGTGCCTAAAACTGTAACTCTATAGGAAGCAGAAAATGGATAAAGAAAACACCTTGCTTTTCACGGATGATACTCGAACTGTAACTGCAGGGTATCACAGAATCACAGAACCACAGAATCACAGAATCACAGAATGGTAGGGGTTGGAAGGGACCTCTGTGCGTCATCTAGTCCAACCCTCCTGCCGAAGCAGGGTCACCTACAGTAGGCTGTAGAGGACCTTGTCCAGGCGGGTCTTGAATATCTCTAGCGAAGGAGACTCCACAACCTCCCTGGGCAGCCTGTTCCAGTGCTCCGTCACCCTCAGAGGGAAGAAGTTCTTCCTCATGTTCAGACGGAACTTCCTCTGCTTCAGTTTGTGCCCATTGCCCCTTGTCCTGTTGCTGGGCACCATTGAAAAGAGCTTGGCCCCATCCTCCTGACACCCACCCTGCAGATATTTGTAAGTATATATTAGGTCCCCTCGCAGCCTTCTCTTCTTCAGGCTGAACAAGCCCAGCTCCCTCAGCCTCTCCTCGTAGAGGAGATGTTCCAGTCCCCTCATCATCCTTGTAGCCCTCCGCTGGACTCTCTCCAGTAGCTCTTCATCTTTCTTGAACTGGGGAGCCCAGAACTGGACACAGTACTCCAGATGAGGCCTCACTAGGGCAGTGTAGATGGGAAGGAGAACCTCCCTCGACCTGCTGGCCACACTCATCCTAATGCACTCCAGGATCCCATTGGCCTTCTTGGCAGCCAGGGCACACTGCTGGCTCATGGTTAACCTGTCGTCCACCAGGACACCCAGGTCCCTCTCCATAGAGCTGCTCCCCAGCAGGTCCGCCCCAAGCCTGTACTGGTGCATGGGGTTGTTCCTCCCCAGGTGCAGGACCCTGCATTTGCCTTTGTTGAACCTCATCAGGTTCCTCTCTGCCCGACTTTCCAGCCTGTCCAGGTCATGCTGAATGGCAGCACAGCCTTCCGGTGTGTCTACCACACCTCCCAGTTTGGTGTCATCAGCAAACTTGCTGAGGGTACATTCGAACTCTTCATTCAGGTCGTTGATGAAGAAGTTAAACAAGGCTGGCTATATTGCTTTAAAGTTGTCAGTGATATCCATTCCATGCAGCTGAAATCTTTCTCCTGCATATTTTAGTCATAGCCTATTTACAGAACAATCTGAATTTAGCAGCCCACTGTCCGGCTTCTGGGCTAATGAAGAACAGAAGACAACTATAAAAATAGAGCTTCATTTATTTGTGTTTGCTCACTTGCATACGCAATTTAGTAGTCAATTTGAGAAATAGCTACTAGAAAAGTTTATCACTCTGTAGCAATAAATGATAATTTTCTGCCAAGAGAGAGTGCAGACTGCAACTCTCGAAGATCCTGTGGACAGGAAACTGATAACACTGCTCAATCTGTAGCATGGAACACCAGTTTTCTCTGCTGTAGCTTCTTCTATACAAAGAAAAGGATGGCAGGTGAACTGTAAATGAAGTGATTGTCATCTCTGAGGGTAACAACAAACATGAATGATAATAGAATTAAAAAGCATACAACCCTTCCTCAGTCAGAGAATTCATGAGAAAACATGAAAAAGAAATAATCATAGAATATGAATGACACGATATTAAATCAATATGCAAAAAAAAAAAAGAAATTAGAAAGAAGAATGACAGTTTGGTGCTACCGAATCACCATGGCCCTTCATTTGTAGCAGGCAACATATATAACATATATTAAGAGAGAAGTCAATGAAATCATCATAATTTTTTATTTTTCTCATTTTGCATCTAGTCAAATTGCAGGAAGCTTCTGTAACTGATCTTATCAGGAAGAAATAGCATGGCACAAGAAATATATGTCATTGAGGTACTTGTTTCATCCAACCAGGATGAAACCATTGTCTTATAACCAAACACCAAAAAGAAAAGACTTTCCTTTCCTCTTGAGAGAAAAGGAAGGATTAAGTACAGCTCAGGCCAACTTCTATCTTGAGGAAAGAATGACAGGAAATGGCTGTAGCTTCTTGTTTTCTCAGTGGTCCAGTTGGTGGCATTGGCCAGTGAGGGAGCGCAATACAGGCAAACATGCTTCAGCAAGCCTCCAGTTAAGCCAGTAATCAGGGCTACATCTGTCTTCCCCAGGCCAAAGCCCTCAAGGGAGAACCACAGCAATGAAAGGGAAGTCTTCCTATTGGAAGTTAAATGGGCAAAGTTGGAAAATTTACATACTACAGTTAATTTAGTTCAGTGTACCCAGCCACATAATGCTTTTCCTACACAAAGAACTCTTTTAAATAATTATTCACTGTGCAGACAAGCCTCTTTCTCAAGCCACTCAACCTAGCTACTTTCCTGAATGCCATATCAGTGTGAAGTGTGAGATTGAGGCAGCACAGCAATTGCAGACCTCGCAAGAAAAGGAAACAATTTCTTTCATACTTCTGTACATTAGGGCATAGCAAATCTTGTGTAACAGGAATAATGTTCATGGCATTGGCATATACTAAATAAACGTCTTTTGCCGTTGCTGAATACCTCCACTTCACTTTGGCATTTAATCAGCCACAAAAGCAGTTTATTGCACAGTATACTCTGCTACCATGAACATTATCAATTCAGCAAATATTAAAAAATATCATGCAGGTGTCACAGAAATGGGTACTTTAAAAATTATTGACAGCTTTACACTTTCTGTTGCACAAAAGAAAACAAACTAAATGTTATGGAGAGATATTGGTTCATTCTCATTAAAATTAAATGTTAAAGGAGCACAGACACGTCAGAAGTGTTTATGCCAAGAGAGACCTGCTGTGCTGATATTATCCTCCCTCCAGACTGAAAGCTTTGGTCTATGAAAATAAGCTGTATACTCAAGTGAGTACTATCTTGGAGCACTTTGAATTGTCCACATCCTCAAATCATTTATATTGATTCTATGACTAAATAAAGGAATGGAAATATGTTTCTCTTTTTTTGTAAATTCTCTCCATTTTCAATAGAAGTAAATATTTGTGCTCATGGTTTAGGGATTGGTTGCACTGACAGCTGAAAGCCTCGATTGATTTGCAGCTCTGGCTTGGTAAAGGAGCCTCTCGCTAATCTTTCCCACAGTGCCCTTCCAATATTTTCCGCTCTAACTTGGGACGACAACTCTCTCTAGGGCAAGAGGTGATTAAAATCTCCCTCCCAAAGAGACAGGTTGTTTTCCATTCTCTGCTTAAGAGTTGCCATCATAGACACTGAATAAAATAAGAACATTGTACAGCAAAAGCTGATTCCATAAATTTTATTTGAATACTATATAGGTGACATATGAACTGCAGGTGTGGTGGGCTTGATCTGCTCAGGAAGGAAAGTATGCCTTTCTGGGACTCTTGTCAGAGTTTAAAGGCACCATTGTAAAGCAATCCCAAAGCAGATCCATCCTATTTCTACACCGGAAAATTTTTCAACCACTAAGTGGCAATCCTTGTACAATACTTCACAGTCATTCCGCCTGTGCAACCAGCGTACTTCTGAGCTGAAGGGACACAAGGGGCTTGCAGAGCAGCTATTCAGATCTACAACCTAGTTTGAAAGAGCAGGGCAAAAAACCCAAATGCTTTTTAAACAGGTGCCACCTTGTTCTTCTTATATTCTCCTAGTACAGAACAGTAAACACAGGCCACAATACAGCCTCAGCACCATGACACAGCTCACTGGGTGGTCTCAGAGTCTTACTACTCTGATGTGAACTAGCCAGAAAACTGAAGAGAAGGAAACACCACCTCCACTAGCAAGCTAATCCATTTGACAGACCTATAAGAAGACTGTCAAGTAAGACAAAATCCTAGTCACTTCCTTTGGTGCTCCCATCTGCAAACAAGCAGAATGCAAGAAAATCACTGGGTGCAGCAAGCCTGGTCCATAATCTCTTCAGTTATGAAGTGCAATGAAGTCTTCTGCATCTATAAATTTGCTTTATTTTTTTTGAAGATAAAATAAATAATATCAAAAAATAATAATAAAAGCTAAAAAAATAAATCCCTTGCTGTCCCAGGCAAGTAAGAGAAATTATAAGATTTTTACGTCTTAGAATCTTAGAAATCAAAAGCAAAGTAATGTGTCAGCCATGGAATACCCTCTGCACAGGAACTGTACCAAGTATTCCCAACTCTCCCCCGATTATGATGACTATCAAATTAAACAACACTAAGTAAAATAAACTACTAGATAAATCAGAAGAATTTATGTCCATAGCAGCAAAGGATATCAATGTAATGTACACTGAGCGAGAGAGATACTCATAAGAGAGTATATTTGGAAAGGCATATACAGAAGTCACTTGTCTCGATTAGAAGCTGACACTTTCAATTATTTTGAACATTTTAACGTAAAAATTTAAAATCAAGAAGAATGAACAGTAAAACTGAGTCATGGAAATAAAAACATTCAGGTTTCAGCATCTTGGACAGAAATTAGTCTTAACAGACCTAACATATATATGTCTCCAGGTGGAAGAAACAAGCCTGAGACTACAAGAGCAGCAGCGACACAAAACGTGACCACCGCTCATACAGTAGGTCATACAATGTAGACATTAAAGGGCTTTAAAGAGCTTTGAATGTTAATGATAGACTGGGGAAGAAGGAGCTAAAGAAAGCATTTGAATTCTTCAGCAAGAAAGGAAAAGAATTTAAAAAGCATTGTTATATCGAAATTAA
The DNA here is from genome assembly GCF_030867145.1 of Opisthocomus hoazin. Taxonomy (NCBI): domain Eukaryota; kingdom Metazoa; phylum Chordata; class Aves; order Opisthocomiformes; family Opisthocomidae; genus Opisthocomus; species Opisthocomus hoazin. The sequence continues at coordinate 28,569,378 of NC_134415.1, forward strand.
ATTATTACAAAGACCACACTGCCTGATCTCAGGTTTCAGAAGAAATAAATGATCAAGCTGACTTTCAGTATTGGTAGATTACTTATTCTTGGAGCTGAGCAAAAGACAATAAAATTACAACTGAGCACACACCTCTGATCCCAAGAAAAGACATCAAGTAAAGAATGACAAGACCTCTGATAACTCACAGGCTTTTAAAATTAGGATTGGGTGTTGACTGCACTTGGAGAAAGAAAAAGTATGGGTAAGATATAAAATTATTATGCCCTTATCACATTAACTGAAGCATTAAAGGTTGCAGTGACATCTTCTTTGTGCTCAGAGTTGAAGCCAATATGTAAAAGCTCATGCGATAAACTGTAGGCATGTGTGTAAGCATGCCATAGAACTAGAGCTACTGTTTACTCAGCATTGCTTCTTCTGGTAAATCCATGAACAATACTTTGCTATAAATTGTGGTGGATATTAAGATATATCTACAGAAGCACAGAGGGCAGAGTCCTGGAAGTAGATTGTCCAAATCTTCAATAAGCAGTCTGGCAATTCATCAGAATTACTAGTGGTCAATCATTCTTAATTCTTACGGTAACCATTGTACTCATACTGAACTCATTTGCTATTAATGTGGAGATAACACACAATTCCTTAGACATTAAAACATAATTCTAAAAGCTCAGGATTTTTTTCTCTAATGGTGAACAGCTTTTTCCATAGCCTAAATTTATGTATGAACAAAGCCAAAAAAATCAGCATTGGTTTACTGCTTAAATTCATACCCTCAGACTATTCAGAGTGCATTGGTAACACCACTCTGTTTAGCTTTTGAAAATACAATGTATACCAAAAATAATAAATCTAACAGATGAACTTCAATCTTATGCTAATGTCCTTTGTTTTGTGCTCTGGTGAGCAAGCTACTGTACCAATACTTTTGGCATTAGTACAAGACTGAATCCATGGAAGCATGTGTGTATTTACACAAAAGAGGCTTCTAAGCTACAAAAATCCCTCTTGTTTGGTTACACTAATTTCCCTTGAATGAAGTTTGTATGCAAGCCAAAACAATGGTAGTTATCCTGTCCTCTAGAGTTCATTCCCAACAGAATGATGTGAATAATTGAAAACTTCGTAGGTAGTCTTGTAAGACTCCACTTTCATAAATCAGGAGAACCACAATGGTATTTTTTTCTTCATTAGCTATTTTTAAAAAATCTGATAATTATATAAAAAAATTAATTGCATTAAAAAATCTTTTTACTTCTTAGCATTTTAATGAAGTCTTGAAATTTTGGAGAAGGTAGTAAGTCATTTTCTGATCTGATTAGGGATTCAAGTTTAATACTCAAAATACATCAGGTGTGTAAGGAAGAAAATGAACTGGAGTATAATGCCAAGAGGTTGTTGTAAAGGAAAGAAATGGAATGGAATCTAACGCTTTTGAATGAAAGGACAGACACTAATTATTCA